>NC_050584.1:28655000-28717500 GCF_013368585.1 Megalops cyprinoides | reverse complement strand
TGCAAACCCTTTGATCCCACAGTAAAAACATGAGTCACATCTCCCTGCCTTAAAACTTGCTCGCAGAGGTGAAGGCCTACGTTAGGAGGCCACAACCTTCATCTCTGATGGCAGCCAATAATGCATGTTAAAAACGGTTCCAGAACAGACGGCGTATCCATGGAAACCTGCCGTGTGGCAGCTTTTCTTCCGGGAAAGCAGAGTGTAACATTCCAGTCAGCGTTAGCAGGTGCTCACCTCTATAGCGCCCTGTGTGTGTGACAGCAGACTCCTCGCAAAGACCTGCATGAACCTGAACAAAACCATCACCTCCACCTCCACCACCATCAGCACCACCATCATCTCCACTATCACCACAACAACCACAGTAGCAGCAATCCACTGCTACCCAAGCTCCACCAGATCCAACGGGTGCTTCAGAGAAACAAAGAGGCACTCACTTTCCTGAAACTGACATAAAAGCAGTGTGGCACAATGGCAAGGAGCAGAGCTCGTAACCAAAAGATTGCTGTTTCAATTCCCTACTGGGGCACTACTATTGTACCCTTGGGCAAGGTACTCAACCCAGAATTTCCTTAGTAAGTATCCAGCTAACATGTAAGAATTGTAACCAATGTAATTCACTCTGGATAAGAGCATCTGCTAAATGACAATAATGTACTGTAATTAAAAGAACACACGTGTCCCAGTTTCTGCATGTATTTCCAAAACAAATGGCTGAAGGACAGCTTACTGATAGCCCATGTATGCTATGCAACATTTAGTCAAATAAGAGCATTGTTATTATATGCATTATTATCATTATTATGAATGTCATCATCAGAACTCAGGTTGTTGTTAGCGTGATGTTGAATACTTTTTTAAAATGGGTTCACTGAAAACTCCTCCTGTCATGTAACTAACCTGTATATCCTTAATTATTATGATACATAGCAGCCTCACAGTAAGGGAGAGGTTCATAACCCTCCTGTGGTAATCATTGGTGAATGGAACACAGGCAAAAATCCCAGGCACTGCTTACAGTAGCTCTCCCCGCTGCTGCAGTTTCTCCCACAGCATGATAAAAGCCAGAGAACGCCTCTTTATTAAGCACTCTTTCTCACTCTCCTTGTGGTGTGCATCAGTATGACACAGAGCAGGAGGCGTCAGCTTTGCGAGACGATGCGCACACAGGCCTGCTTGCTCTCAGCAAACAGACACTCATCTGTCTCTTCCAGGTGTTTTCCTCTTCCACTCCTCCCTTTTCTTCCTCTCACCGCCATCGTAAGGCGCTGAACCTGCCAGGAACGCGGGCCCCCGCCCGTCCTCTGACTTCACCCCGCGCATCGCTCGCAGCTCCTGGACTGTGTACGGGGTAGCGGAGCTGAGGGGTTGCCATGGATACGATAAATATTAAAGCGGCCTGGGAGCAGAAGGTGGTGTGAATAACTGTAATGAAACGTAAACGCGGGGTCCCTCTGGCCCTCTCTGAGCCCGCACACGCCAATGCAGGGGTGTGTGCATATGTGTGTATGTGTGCGTGTATGTGTGCGTGTATATGTGTGTATGTTCGCAGCTGGGCATTTGTCAGTGAGTGTGTGTATATATGTCTGAAATCATGTATGCGTGTGTATGTTTGCTTTTGTCCATTTGTATGTAGAGATGTCTGTGTGCTTGCAGGCCTTTGTATGTGCTTGCAAACGTGTACTTGTTTGATTGTGCGTATTTGTGGTTGCATACACGTATGTGTGCGTGTGTGTTTGCATGTTCATGTGTGTGTCTTTGTGTGTATTCTGTCGGGTATATGTGTGTGTATGTGTGCTCCTTCCTGTGTGGCTATTTGTCTATGAGCACACTTGATTCTGTGTGCATATTCATGTTTGTACATGATTACGCTTTCACGTACGTCTGCACGTGTGTTCATTTGTGCATGTGAGTGTATGCTTATTTATTGATTTTGTGTGTGTGTGTGTGTGTGTTTGTGTATGCTTGTGTTAGATGATTACTGTGCGCTAATACTCACCAACATAGATCTTACCAGCTGACCTGCATCTTCCCAGCTGAGATTTAATTGCGACAGTTTCAGAACATTAGAGATAAACAGTCTTTTTTAGTCCTTACTTGTGATCATTGTTAACAGAATTCATAATTTTGTTCCCACCATCACCTCCCCATTTTCACAGCACTGCCTCCCACTCAAACAGAGTGAGACTATGTTGCTTTATACAACAGCACCAAAGCGAAAGGACCATCACTTCCAATGTATACCGCCATCTCCCTGAGGCCTGCTGTACCATCTCTTCTGTGAAAAAAGCATAAATATTAAAAACGATAAACATTATACAGTATCCCATCTTGATGTGGTCTTTTCTCCTCTGTGACTGATACATAAATGTACATTTTTAATGAATGCTGATCGCTGTGATTTCCTGAATCTGTATCCCTGTAAGAGGCTGTGTAGCTGCATAAATATTCAGTGTGGAGATGATGCTGAATGAACCAGGGGAGGTGCTGTGATAATGCTCACTTTGACATGGGCAAATATTTAGAGGAGGTCAAAGCTGAATCCATTACTGCAGTGGGGAAAAGTGGAATTACCAAAAGGCTAGGGCCAGATTCTGGCGGGGAATATCAATGAGGCAGCCTCTGTTTTGATTGGTACGGCATTGCGTAAGAGCATACTGGGTGTTGGCTACCGCATGGAGTTGCCAATCCCGTATCTAGGTATCAGGTTACAACAGGTATACCCAACCTCCCTGAACACAGATGTTGTGTTGAATGCTGGTATTGAAGGGGGGAGAATCATGTTACTGTAAGTGTTGCAGAAGCAGAGTAAGGCACTGTTTTCACACTCCTGGGTCCTCCCTGGATCACTGCATGCTTTCCCATCTTCCCTAGAGGCAGATTAACATGAGGTTCTCCAGGCCAGCAGGCCCAGCCGATTTTTGTTTTTAGTTACAGTGCCTTCATTCACCGTGTGTAACGGCAGCTCCGCTGTGTGTGTCTGCAGGGGCTGCTGTTGTGCTCAACAGTAAACCCAAAGCAAACACTTGCGCACACATTTCATTTGTAAATCAGTCTAGTAAGGATTTCTAGTAAGGAAGTCTAGTAATTTATGACTTCCTCTGAGGAACAAAAAAAAAAACAAAAAACACAGAACACACTCGGTAAGTGGCCACTCAAAACTGTACATACATATCGTCATATACAATATGCAAATGTAGACACATACACACACACACACGCACACACACTCTCACACACGCATATGCAGTCACGCACACACATACATGCGCGCATGGACACAGACACAAACACGCACACACACACACACACACACTCTCACACACGCACATGCATTCACGTACACGCATACATGCACACGCGCACACACACGCACAGCCTGCACCTCCCTCGGCCTCCACACTTCCTGTGTTCCCGGTGAATGGCTGCACCCTTTGAACATCTGAGGTGATTTCCATTAGGTAAAATGTCATTTATTTTTAGTGCAAACTCTTCTTGTTGCTTGCCTTGCTCTCCTCTGAAGACAGTAGCAGAGGAGGGGGGAAGGATGAGGGGCGATGCAGACACTTCAGTCTCTCAGTGAAGCGCCTCTAATATCTGCAGCAGACAATGGGGGACACTGCCTGGAGGAGCTTTGAGGATGGGGTGCAGGGTGCCTGGTCCATATCCGGTTCCAGCAGGAAAGCAGCATTTTAGCATAGTGGTAGGGAGCAGGGCTTGTAACCAAAAGGTTGCTGGTCTGATTCCCCGCTGGGGCGTTGCTGCTGCACCCTTGGGCAAGGTACTTAATCCAGAATTGCCTCAGTAAATATCCTGCTGTATAAAGGGATAACATGCAAAAATTGTAACCTGTGTAAGTCACTCTGGATAAAAGCATCTGCTAAATGACAATAATGTAATGTAATGAAAGCAATATAATGGCACATCCGGGTGTGCTTTCAGTGAAGAAATGTCCCAGGGGGTGTGTGTGCTTAGCCTCGACTCCCCAGGCCAGTCTGTACTCTATAGCAGTAGCGCTAAGGAGCAGGGCTTGGAAGCCAAAGGCAGTAGAAATGATTCCCTGATGGCCACTGCTGTTGTTCCCTTGTGGCAACTGCCTGGAAAAGTACCTCTCTGGATTAATGGATAGCATTGACATTGTTTCACAATGTAAAAGCTGCAAGCTATGTGCAGTCTAGATTAGAGTGTCGGCTAAGCAAAAGTAATGTAATGTCATGTAAAATGTTGCATTGCTGTTCTTTGTGGCTAAGACTGTCTGAATGTGGGAGTGATGGCTGTGAGCTCACTTTGAAACGGTTCCAAGCAGATGGAGCATCTATAATATGCTATAATATTTGTGTATAGGTATGTATGTGTGTGAATATGTATGTGAATATGTGTGTGTGTGTGTGTGTGTGGGTGGGTGTGGGTGGGTGTGGGGGGGGGGGGGGGGGGGGGGCGAGTGTGTGTGTTCTAACAATAAGCCTCCATCTTTTCTCCTTCTTTAAGCTCCATCTTTTGCATCTTCCTTTATTCTGGGAATGTCACACTCAGCACCCCCTAGTGGCTACTGCTGTTTGACAAAGATCGAAAAACACTGATGTTAATGTCTGCTTTGCCTGGATGAAATGACCAAACATCAAAATACGTTCATTCAGTCAGAAATATTGCAACTAATAGACATAAATGTTGTCCAAATGTGTGGTTTGACTTCAGACAAGTATTTAAAAACTGCAGCTCTGCGTTGCCTATTTTCAGACCATAAAAACAAACAATCAACACGTCATGACTCAATGCTACCTTTTTTTTTTTTAAACCAAGCACTCAATTTGTGCACCAATCAATGGACAATGCAGGCATTGAACAGCAGCCCAAAGAGGAAGTGATGGCCGACACTGCCCCCTGGTGGATACATTCATGATGTGCAAGCTGAGTGAGGACAGAGACAATTGCATCGCACATGCAGACACTGCGTGTATAACACAGCCTGTGGAACTCTGTAGTACGAGGTCATAGGTCATAAGTCACAGGTTCACACATCCCCATGTAACAGTGCTTGTGTACAACATAAAGCATAAGCCAGGCTGAATCAGACATACAACTTCTGAAGTGTATGGTTTTCCTAATAGGCATCTTAAAAACACAGAATGCAAGAGGGCTTTAAATGTAACCTGACATGTTCTGTGCAGTAATTTTATGGAAATCTGCTGCAAAACGGCATGTGTAAGTTTTGTGTCTCTGGGTGAAAAATCCTCTGTCCCTTTCTGGTGTTCCACAGTGTGTATCAGTCACAATAGAATGTGTAAAAACTGTCAAAAGGAAATATAATTTATGTACCTTTTGGAAATTAAGTAATAATAATGGAAATCTGATGTAAATAAACAATTTATCTTAACACTCAATGTCCTGAAATCTTATAAAGAAACACTTTTGGAATTCTAGGATTCTTTGTTATCATAGTCATTACATTACATTAGGTTATTATTGTTTTTTTGTGAGAGAAATTCTTAAGAAGTGAGATTTAAATCGGGGGCTGATTGACTTTTGGGCTTGCTGTAATCATCTGCAAGAGTATGTGCTTACCTTAAAGCTCTCATGCAAAATACAACCCTCTCTCAGCCCAGGTAAAATAAATAAATAAATAAGCTGTCCTCCCATTTTACAGTTAAAAAAGATTTCAGTTTGTCCTCCCATTTTAAGGTTAAAATAATATTTTTAAAGGAAAAAGGTATTATATCCATCAGCACACCTTAGGCATTTTGCAATCATACAAAATAAATTGAAAAAATTGATCCTTACCCTCAGATTTATTATAGTTGAATGTTTGGCAGTGTTAATAAGCTAAATGGAATCTGTCGATCACTAACAATGTAGTTGCAATTCAGCTGATTTATCTGGTTTAACTCATGGCTACTGAAACAAATCCCACTCCTAACCAGCAGGTGGCAGAAAAGACACTTAACTGACTTTCTCCTTTCCTCTTACGACTTTTGCAGGCCCAGACTAGCTTTCTTTGCTATGAGCTAAAGGCTGATATTCTTAACATTTGTCCTTCAATTCTCCATTTAGAAGCTCTACTGATACCTGTACTGACTGGTAAGAGAAAGACCACCTTTACATGAGAAAGTGTACTGGACACCCTAAGCAAATAGCAGCCTTTCAGGTCCTTTATGGGTGGCTCCCACATGAGACCTAGCACAGGGACCCAAAAAAAAAAAAAACCTGGAGGAGATCCTGTGGGAGAGAAAAGGGTTAAACTCACCAAATTAAACTAATCCATTAAATTGTGTACCAAGGACTTAGAAAACCAAGAGCTCCAGTGAGAGGATGAGCGTAACGACTTTGTGTCTGTTCTACACCATTATTTTAATTCATACTCACAAAGTAGAAAGTATTATGGTCTGGCAACGTTGTGGTACAAATCCATGGGGATAGAGGGTCTTGACCTTCCACAAGCAGCGCAGGGCTCTGACTTAATGTGGAGATTTAAAAGCAGCAGCTCCTCTGAACTGTAGCCTGGATACAGTTTACCTCCCCACCCAAACTTATCTGTCTCCCCAGCCACAGTGCAGAGAGTCGCGTGCACGCTTTACCTTCCCAACGTAGAGGTGATGTGTGACTGGGTGATGTAATGACCCCCACGTCTGATTTGTTACAAACTTCAACCTCTGTGTCATCTCACCTAAACATACACAATTCAAATACTAAAACACAATTAACAGCCAACCATTTTCACTTTCTTCCTATTTGTCATTGGCACCTTCATCATCTTCTTTTTCTTCTCCTTCTTAATTGTCCTGCTGTGTTACATCAAAAAATTCCAGCACCACAATTTATGTGTCATGTATGGTTATTGTTCTCTCCTGACATTCAGCCAATTGCTTCATTTGTTCCTTGTAGCCAATAGTACGCCACCTTCTGTCCTTGGCAGAAAATAGGTCATCTATTGGCGGAAAATAGGCATTTTAATTGTGGATGCAAGTCAGCTGGCCAGCTCCTGACCAAAAGATTAATAAGAATACTAATACAGCAATATAACCTCAACAGGCTGACATCTTAAAATACTTTATCATTTATAATTAAACAACCTTACCCAATCACCTTATATTTTAATTCACAACAGGTCAAAAGACTAATATATTTTAAAATCCCCATTCACGGTATTCATGGGCAGTTGCAACTATTATTTCTGAGTCACAAGCTTTTAGGGATAAACTGCACTGTGGTTCACTTCTCCATACTCCTTTATCCAAGATGTGGCTAAATATTGTTACTGCGGCTCTCCAACGCAACCAGAAAAACGGATGTTTCGGTGCAAACATATTCCTTGGCGTCAGGTTTACATAGGCATTAGCCAGTTGGTGGGACAGAAGCCACTCAGCTCTCGGGCAGAGGGTTGACACCGTTTGCTTGCATCTGATTAGTCATTGACTGAAGTAGGAAAGCACAGGGATGGACGTGACACTAGCAATGGGCCTGACCACTGCCCTGGCATTGGTCCTGTGGCATAGAGGTCAGCGTGCCAATCTGCGTTATACTAATGCTCCCCTGAACCTCAGAGCTCCGCTGATCTCTTGTCAGGATGTTAGTGAATGACAACAAGAGACCCAAATTAATCATACCATCTGATGAGAGAGAACAAGAGAGACTGTTATGAGGATCAGGGTGAACCCTAATGCAGAGAGAACTCGAAACTCAAGAGGCTTGGTTCAAAAAAGCTACCTTTACTGGAGACTCACAAGATACAAACAGGCTTGGTCAAGAGTGCATACACACAAGGTATGGCAACTCAAGACTGAGCAAACACATAAACAAAGAGCATGGCTTTAAATAGCAGCACAGGTACAAACAGTAACCAAACAACACAGGCGAAACACATGAACTAAATGAGACAGAGAACACAAGGAGATTGTGTGGCCATCTAGTGGCCAACCTGGAAAGCAGCAACTGCATTCTTGACCGAGCAAGAGACTAACGCACTAGTAAAAGTCAACCTGCACAGCATATACTGTAGTGTAACAAGAAAAATGCAGTCCCGTTTGGATTCCCCAGGCCCCAGCTCTGCCCTGACGACAGCTGACAGACACCATTCCCGCCTGAGATTTTCCATTCTCCCCTCTCTACCAATGAGATTCACCTGGACAATGCTCTGCAATGGTCACGCCTTTCTCCCAAAGACACTGCAAATGGTCAAATAAAACCGCAGCTGGGCTTCTTTATATTTTTACCAAATATCTCATTTTTTTAATGTGTATTTGCTGCACACTTTACACGTCTGCCTGGGTGAAATATAAAAATCGCTCACAGCACCGGGATGTCTCCACAGGGAGGCATTTTTGAATTGTGCTTGCTGACTGAATGCCATCAGGGGGCTGTCTGAATAGAAATTCTGCAAACAGATTTTGCTCCTTGATAGATTTTCTTTTACTTTCTTCTGTGGTACTTAACTGGCCATATCAATCTGACAACTGCCTTTGAAGCAGATGTCTGTTTAAGCAATAATTAAACAGTGTTCATTAATACCACATTAATACTGTATAGCCTACATTAAGGATATGTGCCACTGCAAGACTTCGAAATTTTGCCTTCTTTTTTGTACCCCAAGGATTGAAATTACTGAATTACAGTGTCTTTCACTCCAGTCTAGGAAGATATGATTTTTATAAGCATTTGATTCTTGAAAGTGGAGTTCCAGATGAAGCCGTAATTTCTCTTATTTGAGAAATGCCCATAATTAAGTTCTGCAGAGATGGAACAAAATGCAATTTAAGAGTTACAAGCCGAAACTGTCTTCTTTGCAACAACTAGAGAGATAAGAATTGGCTACAACATAGTCAAGTATGACATATAAAAAACCCAGTTACAAAGCCCAGGACAAGGTTTAACTGGCAAAGATAACATGTTTTATTTGTATATTGTAAAGGCGACTTTTGGCAACAGAAAGAGAGAGAAGTAGACAGAGAGGAGACAGAGAAGTAAGCTTAGCTGGTCAGCAACACAGAAGCAAAGCGGAATAACAGGGGAATCCAGTCCTCACTGCAACAGAAAAGCAGCCCTGGAGTTTGCCTGCCTGCCTAACCAAAACTAAAACATGACACATTAAGGAAAACCCGAAAATGCACCGGCAGCCCTCTACACTCACAGAACACAGAAGAAACCATTTGAAGAGTGGGTGGTGGTGTGGTGTGGTGGTAAGTAGCAGAATTTGAACCTGAAAGGTTGCTGGTTCGATTCCCCGCTAAGACACTGCTGTTGCACCCTTGGGCAGGGTACCTAACATAGAAATGCTTCAGTAAATATCCAGCCTTACAAATGTATAAAATTGTAAACGATGCAAATCTTACTGGATTAGCACCTCTGCTAAATGACAATAATGTAAAGTGAACGAGGCATAGGAGGGCTTAGAGAGGGGAGGAGTGAGTTTCTTATCATCTCACTGTCTCCGATTGAACACTGCTTCCAGGTACATACCTTTATCTTATCAGCACATAATTAGGACAAAAAAACAGGATTTCCCTAAAACAGGCAGCCAATCAGACATCAGCAAGCGCACACAAGTGGAACAGAAGTGTTTGTATTTTTTTTGTCACTATGTTTTTTGTTAGTCAAAAAAACTATTTCCAGGGTGCGCCCTTGATGATAACCAGTGCTGGGTTGCCTTACCCCTTACACATTTGTTATCTGGGGTTAATTCTCCTTCTTAGTTCCTCATAGAATCTTAGGTAGTATGGACCATGGAATGCCCAATCTCTTCACACGGGTTTCAGATCCATCATAAGACTCAAGTGTCCTTCCTCTGGAGAAATCCTCTTTCTTATCTATGCCATGTTGGCGGGCAAACTTTTTTCTCAAAACATGTTATGTGCTAGGTGCTTTAGTAATTATGCAACTTAAAGGATACGGTCTATTGAAATTTAAATGGAGTTTTCCAACAATTATGCACCTTTGCATACCAAGTATTGTTAGATTCTGTAAGTTGACACAAATTAATTCTAGTAATTTTTAAACAGCATTGATGCAGGAATGATTCTGTTTTTCATGACTGTATGCAGTTGATTTTTATCAAAAGCATGTGTTATAAGCGGAATACACTGCAGCACTAATTAGTTCATATAGAGTCAAGCAGGAGTACAGTACAAAGCAGGGTTTACATCAGCCCAGTTTATTCTCTGTTTCCCTGGGGATTAGCGGTTTCATTAGGGGTTGGATTTCCTTTCACTCGGTCATGAATTCATTTTGCTCATTCATTTTTTAAAACGTTTCATGTGGTGTTTAATGATAACAATTCAGCAAAATTTGGCTTATCATTTTGCCTATAGTATGGAATGTGTTCCTCACTGTGTCAGGCCTGGTCTTGAACACTTCTTTGCTTCCACTGTGAACACTAGAAAAGCGATCCCATACCTTAATAACCTTAATAAGAAAAACAAAACAGGAAAAAAGTCCTATTGTCAGTGTGAAATTTTACTTAAACTATCCTTCATCTGTGGAAAAAGCAGGTTTTGCGGAAACCTTGCAACCTAGCATTTAAGGCAATTATGAAAGTAACCCTGGGGCCTGAACAAGCGTCGCCCCAAACAGCACGGGGAAACACACGTCACGAAAACGATTAAACCCCGCGGCGCTGTAACCCCCAAACCCTCCATCGAGGCAGAAAGCGTCTCCCTGCGGGAGAGTGCCGGCCCTTTTCCGGGCCCGCGCTCTCACTGAGATAATGAGCTGCAATTACGAGCGCCTGCAATCAGCCTCTCCTTCCCGTTAAACCTTGCCCAGCATGTCACCGGCAGAGGATGGGGCTGACGGGGAGTCATTGCTGCCACCGGGTCAGGAGCGTAGCGTCAGGAGCGCTGTTTGACAACGGCTCATTCCCTCCTCTTACATCTTACTCCTTTCTGCTTCCTTAGTACTCACACGTAAGGGGGGCAAGGTATTAGTGAAAGAGACCAAAAAGTAAACCCACAGTTTAAAAACCGTGGGTACACTGGGGGGGGGTGACAGCGTAGTACATAGGAGCAGGACTTTTAAACAACAAGTTGTTGGTTTGATTCCCCTCTGGGATACTGCCACTGTACCCTTGCACAAGGTACTTAACCCACATATTATGTATAAATTGATAACATTGCAAAAATTGTAACCAATGTAAGTCACTCTGCATAAGAGCGTCTGAAAAATGCCACTAATGTAATGTAAAAAATATGCACACTGTATATGTCTGCCTGTATGCTTAACACATGGGCCACACATTACACATTTTTAAATATCACCAGTATTACTCATTACAGAATGGGTCACAGAGAATATAAAGTGTAAATATACATGTTCCTCTTCTTTGTGTGATATGAGTAAGGCCTTGGGGAGTGACATGGAGAGACACTGGAACAGCAGCGCCCCCTGGTGGGTGGAAAAGCTGAGGCAACCGTCATCTTCTCTCTGTGAAAGAGAAGAAAATGAGACCCTTCACCAATTAGAAGTGCTTGACGGCTCAGGATTGTGAAGGATAAGAAGGTTGTGACATGGTAAAAACATGGTTTGCGGTTTTTGGTCAACTTGTGATTGCCTGAACTTCCCTCAGAGGATGTGTGTCATACCAGAAGAATAAAAAAATAAAAAAAATAAAACAACAAGTCTGAAAGTGTCATCACAGCTACTGCCAAGTGCTGCCTTTAGATGGTGCTCCATGCAGTGGCCTCCAGACTCCATATCAGCATTCATTCATCACAGTGAAATGAACCTGAATCCTTCACTTTCAAAACACAGTAAAAGGGTTCATTCAATCTGACTCCAACCACCCCTATGTCCTATAACTGACCGACCTGGCTTGAAACCCCAAGTGCAAGACACCTGAAAACACTATAAAGTTAATGTTCTTTGACCCCACTGGCTGGCATAACTTTTAAAGCACCTCAGTAATGCCTTTCCTGGGTGTTTCCGTCAACTAATAACCGTGACCTCTGATTTCCACTGACATCATTCACACTATGGCCTCCTCTCAGCAATGCTCCCAAGCAATTACACACTTGTGCCTAAAAATGAAAGCTTTTCTCCTTGAGGAGTGAATACCTTGCATATGATATGATATTCTTTTCATTAGTTATGTCAAACTTTCCTTTGATTGATAGTGTGACTTGATCTTAAAGCATAAATTAAAGAGTGAAAAAAGAGTTTTTTGCACACTGTGCTGATTTTATGTTGGTTTTGTAATACCTGGCATTTTGGCCTTTTTCAATGCTCGTTCAATGTTTTCTGGGTTTACAGGCTGTCTTTCCCATCCTGTGAAATCTTTGTATGAATTTGATGGCTTGGCATTACCTGCCCTCTACCCATGGTTCAGCGCATGTCTTTTTTGTTCAATTTACGTTTTACTTTTTTACATTTTGTTAAGTGATTTGGGTGGAGCACATAATAAATCTATTGTGTTTGAACCAGGATTAAAGCCATCACCCTCCCAGTTACAGCGTCCCATTCTCTAATCTTTGCCCCTCTCTGCTGCCATCAGAATCTCCTGCGACTTATTTTTTGCATTGTCATAGTTACGGGGGAGGTACCAGGTGCTCTGAGCCAATGAGGGAACTGCTGTACCTGGAGCTGGATGCTGAGGCGGCAGCACACATCAGATGGCAACACACTTTGACCTCTGAGACAGCGAGCAAAGACAGGCATCCACCGGCGGGAGAATGAGAAGCTCCAAAGAGGCGAGGACGGTTGGGCGACCCACCCCCCCCCCCCATGTGAGAAGAAGGGGGCAGGCCTTTCGGGGGGGTCAGAAGGGCGTGTCCATCTGACTCCCTTTGGCGCCAGCAGGGACCACCCCGTAACTGCTCTCCTGCCATCTTAACCACTTCAGCCGGACCTCCGTCTGGACCTGGGAACAGAACCAAACCACAGAGCTTCCACCAACGACCAGCAGTCCAGCCAACATAACATACTGATTTTATTCACTTTCATTTAAGGCCTTTTGACTCTGCTTCAAACAAAGTGGTTTTTCTAATCATGGTATTATAGAATAATTAAACAGTAATAACTGTATTATTAATGCAATAATTCAATGACAATAACCAGGTAATATCAGTGTAAAGACATGTGTTGAACACAAAACTATGTCCTTTTTAACTGTTACTGGGCCTATATCAGAATTCATATTATTAGTATAGCATAGGTAATATAATGACTGAAAATGCATCATGCTTCAGATGGATTGAATAGTTTGAAAAGCCTGAAAAGTTTTGGCATGTTCTTGTTTTATAACAACATCTTAACATCTTAAGTTTTTATTATGTCTCAGTATGTGTCTGATTGGACATAACTCACCTCTTTATTGAGAAAGCAGTAAAGAACAGCTACAATAAGCCCCTTGAGGAGAAGAGAAAACCACAGTAAGTTCATTATAACTTCCCGCGGTGTAATAAAGTTTAACTCTTTATGTAATCAGTAACACTTGATCATGACACACATTGAATCGTCCAATAGCAATTGTTCCCTGATGATCGAGCTGATGTCCAGCAGCTGCATCTCAAATAAGCTCACATTTCACAGTCATTTTTTTTTTTTTTTTTTGGCAGTTGGCCAACATCTTCTCCCCTGATGAACTACGTGGACAACTACCCTGCTGTTTAAAGACACGCTGTGATCAGATTGTGACTGCGGAGTTAGAAATGCCTCATCATCTATCAAACACTGCTGTCGGAGGCCTCCATGGTAATGTAGCAGGTGGTATTGTCTCACTACATTACCGTAAAACATTTATTATGTGCTCAATAAATATTTATCCGACAGAGCTGAAAGGCTCTTTCAGAGTGATTCATAAGTGCTTTTTAAGCTGAAATGAAGTGCCCATGGGTTTACGAGGATCATTTCTCATCGGTAACAGAGTGAGACACACATGCCACCCGACAGCATTGAGCTGGATTTACCTGTGACATATCCACTGCAAAATTTACATTGGATTACATTTCATCATTTAGCACTCTAACCCAGAGCAATTTACAAAGTAGGCATACAAAGTGCATCTAATAAGAAGGTACATACATTCATTTTATATTATATGAATTTCTTTCTTCTCCACCTCAGATGATTTGTAGTGCGTGTTTTGGTGCAAAATGACCACTGTGTATCACCAGGATAGGGGCTGCACGTTAGTGTTGGTTGAGGTAAGCCCCACCCCCCCTCACTGTAAAGAACTTTCAAGACCTTGAAAGGCGCTATATACATGTAATTTCTAGTATTTGAAGAAGGAGAGGAAGATAAGAAAAATGATGATGTTAAAACCAGTTTGAATACAGACACCGCAGGCAAACTAATACCTTATAGATTTGGTTTTCTGAAAAAGATCAATGAAAAAAAAACTGTCTCCTGTTTTTGCATCTTGTCTCTGCCATCACTCTACGGGACACTACAAATGCATTCCCCTACCTCCCCACACACGTGGCTTACAGCAAGCATCAAAGCTAACAAATGCAGAAACACAAATTATTTCCTCACTGGCACCTGGGTTTGCTTTGGGAATGCTCAAAAATAAGATACACTTCTATCTATCGATCCATACCTATCCCCTAACAGCAACGCAAAGGCTGTTACCTTCACCTGAGCAGCACAGTTGCTTTGGTGACTCCACACATGTAGCACCCTGCTTGTAATTGTTAAACATGCTGGGCCACATTAAAACAAACCATTATTCCCCATGAATGTATTTTCCTCTGGTGCTGAGCACGGTTCCATGATGTTGTTTGTTATGTAAATTAAACAGGCCTGGATTGCACTGTTATTTAAGACTACTGGTTAAAAAAAAAAACAGGTGCACAGATAAAAAGGATTGCGGTAACGAAATTCATATGAAATTCAACACTCAACTTTTTTTTTCTCTCTTTTGGAGTTGTGCCATCACTGAAATGTTCTGTTCATATATTTTATCTACTTGATTCTAAAGTGTTTCCACAGGTGTGCATGTTAATCAGAGGATATCTTTTGTGAATGTAGCTGGGTAAACTCACCCTGATGCGTCTGACATTTTCCGTCGAGAGATACAGTATATACACACACATACACAGTATGGCAGGTCATACTTCATTTAAAAGGCAGACGTTACAACGTTAGAAACTAGCAGAGAAATACATGTTAATTGCAGTTAAGTAAATTAATTAATTAAGACAGTAGTCTGGAAACAGACTTCCCATTTTAGTGTGAAATTATATCGACATAGTTTTGGAAAAGTCATTCTCTTGCCTTCAGATTTTTTGCTTTGAATTAATGTCAGGATTTATCACTGATAACAACAACCAAACTAAACATTGGATAACCTATTTACCACCTGTTTATTAATGGCTTCCATGTAGAAATGATAACAATCACATCAATATTTAACAGTATGAACAAGCCCTTGAAATATAATGTTACAGATAAAGAACAGGGTCTGCAGCTGTCCCAGATGCAACTATAGGGAGTTGGACCTTTAAAATTGACTTTAAAGCTGAAATATCCCAGTAAAACACAACCTCAGTCAGAGAATTGGGGAGGAGGGGAGGTCAACAAATGTAAGAGGTCAACAGAACAAGGAGATGCATACTGAGCATGCTCAGACACTACAAGAAATATGCCTTGAGGCAGAATCAAAGGCAGATTGATCCTGACGTCTTGGAGAGGGTGTCATCAGCTTGAGTCTAGTCAGGATGTGACCTGACTTGCAATATCATCAGTATCTGCATTACTGGTACTGTAATAGTAAAGATTGCGCTTTTCAGCGTATGTGACTGTCACCACCCCTTGCTTTCAAGATGCAATCGCTGTCAAGTCACAAAGTTATTGTTCAATTCTGTTGCCGGAGGCCTACACACCTGAGGCCATGTGGCTAACGTCCCTGTCCCCACCACTGCACAGCTGCAGAAAAGACTTCTTTAGATGATAGTCGGTTAATTTTTTTTTCAGAGGAAAGCAATTTCTTCCAAGTGTTTCTAAACGTACGTACAAACCTGAATGTAATAACAGTGTCAAATGCAATCGCACAAGTTCACGTTCAAAATCCGAAATATTGCTTTATATATTATAGGTTTGATAGGTGAAATGCTTCTCAGATACAGATTTCATAATATCGGAATTAATAACCGACACACTGAATAATCACATTAAATCAAGAAGTTACACTATATGGACAAAAGTATTCGGACAACCTGACCATTATATTGTAATGACATTGTATTCAAATACATATACTTTAATATGGAGTTGGTCCCCCTGCAGCTATAACAGCTTCCACTCTTCTTGGAAGGCTTTCCACAAGATTTTTGAGTGTTTCTGTGGCAATTTGTGCCCATTCATTCTGTAGAGCATTTATGAGGTCAGGCACTGATGTTGGATGAGAAGGCCTGGCTCTCAATCTCCGTTCCAGTTCATCCCAAAGGTGCTCGATGGGGTTGAGGTCAGGGCTCTGTGCGAGCCAGTCAAGTTCTTCCACACCGAACTCATCAAACCATGTCTTTATAGTCCTTGCTTTGTACACTGGGGCACAGTCATGTTGGAATAGAAAAGGGCCTTCCCCAAACTGTTGCCGCAAAGTTGGAAGAATAGCATTGTCCAAAATGTCTTGGTATGCTGAAGCATTAAGACTGCCCTTTACTGGAGATAAGAGGCCTAGCCCAAACCCTGAAAAACAGGTGTGGCCAAATACTTTTGTCCATATAGTGTATTTTGTTCAGCCTGCCGTTCAGGGAACCGCTGGTGACGTGAGAAGAAAAAATCCACACCAAACAAAGCAAGCCCTATACAATACTGAATTCAGAGTAGAGGACGTTAAAAAAAAAAAAATAGTGTGAGTTTGCTACATGAGGCACTTATTCCTCTCTGTCCCACCGGCATTAGGAATGGAGCTCACTCCAGCGCTCTGAAATGCTCAGAAACAATCCAAACTATGCGCATGTGTTTGATGATGCTCGGTGATTCACTGTTTGTGTTGCTGTGTTTCTTCTTGGGCTCTTGAGAGAGCCTCTATTGTAACTCTGGTGGGACAGGAAGGCAAACGAGCCTGATTTAACAAGGTTTTCACATATTTGTCGCATAAGGAGAGGCGTCCTTTTTTAAAAAACGGCCTCTCTGCGGAACGTGGCTGCAGTGAGAAGCTCAACCTCCCTGTCAATCATGTCACGCGAGTTGCTGAAGGCATGTAGATGTGTTTATTGGTACTCTCACTCAGAGCCGATGATCAATGTCAACAATGACTTTCTATGAGTACTGTATGGCGGGGAAGGGCCACCACTCAAGAGCTCAGAACTGTTGATAACTAAAAGGTCACACATTACTGTCATTCAGCGGGCACTCTTATCCAGAACAACTTACATTGGTTACAATTTTTTTCACATTTTATCCACGGATCCAGCTGGATTTTTACTGAGACACTTCTGGATTAAGTACCTTGCCCAGGGGTACAGCAGCAGTGCTCCAGCAGAAGCGCAGGGAATCAAACCAGCAACCTTTCAGTTACAAGCCCTGCTCCTTACCGCTATGCCACGCTGCCACCCCATGTCACAGACTCATTCTCACAACAGTCACTGTTTAACATGCCTGTCACTCTTATGTCCCTCACTCTGTTCCTCTCTGTCTATAGCCTCACACTGGCAGGCTGTCAACCTGTTCCACATCCATATGAATGAGCACCCAATGGAGTGATCCAGGTGGTGTTAAAAAGTGCCTTACTCAGCCAGGTGCCAGCGGCAGCAGTAGCGTACGAGCTCACCTGGAAGGATCCGAAGCAGAGCTCAATGTAGAGGCGGAGCCCCAGGTGGACGTGGTCCGGCAGGAAGCTGAACATCATGTAATGGGTTCCGAACAGAGGGATGAGGAGGAGAGTGGAGCGGGTCAGACGCCTACAGGTGGGGGGAGAGATTCCATACTGACAACTCTTCGCTCCTGCCAGTCACCGCACCCTTCTTGTCCTACTCATCTCCACATTCCCCGCGCCATACACACACACACACACACACACACACACACTCCCATCAGTCTCACATCCCACTTATAAGCCATTAGACGTGCACAGGAGCCCAAAGTGTTGAGCAAAATGCTTCTGAAACAGAAAACCCACAACCAGAGCACTGGGCTCAGTTACCTGCACTGCCTGCCCACAAATGGCCAGCAGGCTTCTCTCATCTCTGATTTACCACACATGCATCTCCTATAGGCCATACTGAATGCTTCCAGATGAGTGAACCATCCTGATTGGCAGATCACTCACACCTGTATCCTCCCATCAGAGCCCTGATTGGTTCAGGGTAACCTGTAGTGAATACTAATTTGTTACCTCAACCTTATACTGTCCCTTCAGAACCCTGATTGGCTACTTCTCACCTGTACTGTCCCTTCAGAATCGTGGTTGGTTACCTCTCATCTGTACTGTCCCTTCAGAATCATGACTGGTTACCTCTCACCTGTACTGTCCCTTCAGATTCCTGCTTGGTTACCTCTCCCCTATTCTGTCCTTTCAGGAGCCTCAGACAGATCTAACCTGTATTGGGAGGAATTGTTGAACTGAATGAGCCTCGGGTTCAGCTTCTGCACAAGGATTCTGATGATGTTCATAAACAGGACGAAGTTGACCTGTAGAGGGGACAAGCGGGAGATGCATTTACCTGGAGCCCTTCCTTTCCCACACACTCCAGACCAGGTCATATAACCAGATCCTCATACGGACCCAAAGAGAACCTGTTTTCCCCTGGACATTCCCTCCCTTAATTCTGCACAGCAGAGGGGAATGTCATTCTGAGATTGCACACGCTAACACCAGCATGCACACAGGTGCGACTCACCCCGATAGACACCACAATCGGCCCCTTGATGATCCACCAATACGGAGACTCCTCGTTGATGTCCCAACATCTGAGAGACAGAACGCTGATTAGCTCAATCAAACACAAGTCACATCACTTTGAGTGGGGTGGGTTTGAAGGGAAGCTGATTAACAGACATTCTTAAAGAGATGCAGCACAAGGTGGTGGAGTGATTACTATTGAGTGGATGGTAAAAATGAAAAAAAAAACACAAAAAGTAATTGTTTCTTGCAGAGCGCATGAAGTGATCTCTTATAATCACCTCTCCTTATTCAAGTCCTGTGTAGGCTGTCAAAGCAGAGGGATCAAGGCATGGTTTGATGAATCTTTGAAAGTGAGTGACACTGCCCCCTGGAGTCAGCAAGAAGCATTACAGTCTACTGTGCTTGAGGTCTGGCTCAGTCCACATCTTGGGCGAGGCAGGTGCACTCTCAGGATTGGACCTCATTGTCTGCACTGGAAATAGCCATCTCCACTCTGGTTCTGATCTGAACTTGCTCTTAATCAGCAAAGCTTGACTGAGCTGTTAATTGAGTCAGCTGTTGAGTCAACTGTCATGAGAGTTGTCCAAGAGGGCCACAGCTCATAGAATCCCCAGAGAACAGGCGAAGAAAACCTCTTGTGTGCAATGTGTATAATGGGGTACAAACCCAATCAATGACATCACATTATATTACATGCATTTAGTGGACACTCTGATCCAGAGAGACTTCTAGCGCAAGAGAACGGAAGTGTATCCATTCAAGTTATACATAAGCAACAGTGTCAGACCAGGCTAATGACACCCCTAGACCAGTGAGTGTGAGCATAATACCATTCAAGCCCTACCACAAGTTAACTAATATGAAACCAGACAGCCTAAAGAACTATGGGAAGTTGTTAAGTACATACAGTACACTACCATATATCACAATGTCACTACATCACAATATCCATAAGACATGCCAATACTACAAGTAAATAAGTGACCGGCATTACAGTATTGAAAGTACTTACTCTGAGTCTTCGAAATAAACCCTGGACACAATCCACAGGATTATAAAAACTACGGGAACACCTAACAGACAAAAGAGAGAAACATTTTGAAAGATGACCATGATCAAAAAAAAAAAACCTTGATCAGACATGATCATAACACAAAAAGACAGGAAAAAAGTCCCTTTGACAATGATTACAAACACAACACCAGGGAATGCCACAAATGACATCTGGGAAATTATAACAGTCATAATAACAATATAAAAACAAATCAAAATTTCAGTCATACCAAACAGGCCAGTGGGAACAGCAATGGCAAACTAAAGATTAAAATAATCTGATTCATTATTAAAACTTCATTCAGCTGCATCCAGGTCATTATTTCAGCCACTTAGAAGATTATTAGCTATGGGCTTGCATCTCTTGATCCCTGCTAGTTTCAGAATGAGGACAAGGTAAGCCCTGCAGTCCTTAATATCTGAAACCACACTTCTGAGAGGATTTCAAAAGCTGCAGGAGGGCATTACCTGCCTTATTTGCATGGTAATCTAAACTCTCACTCGTACACACAGCGCACTGTATGCATGCCATGCTCATTACAATGATATCATAGAAGGGGAGATATAACTGTTCTCCATCCGTTAATAATATGCATTATGCAGCACAGTGATTACATCTCTGCATTCCACATCACTCCCATTTGGAAAGATACTTAACATGCACTGCATATGTCTAGCGCACAACATCACTTGCTTAATATTTTCTCATATACAGATAGGTATACAGGGTAACCTTTTTCACACAGATGGACATTTACTTAAGAAAATTAGGATAAGTGCCTTGCTTAAGGGTACAACAGCACTGGTAGAAAATTGAACAGGTATCCCTCTGGTTATATATGTATATGCTAATATTTGGTTGTAAATAAGGAAATATAAGTATATGTGTATGTGAATGTTGTATGTCTGGGTTCTTTGTGTGTGTGTGTGTGTGTGTGTGTGTGTTGATACACTGTATACAAAGTAAGATATGCGATTCACCCTAGTGAAAGGTTTCTAAATAAATACCTGACTAATATATAAAGGTCCAGAAAGGGAATTTTGCACACCTGCAGCCCAAAGAGCACTGCTTCAATGAAGGATCTGGGTATTTCAGCAGAGTGGGCCAGCCAAAAACATCTTCATCTTCTACCTTGCAACAACCTGGTTTAAATTGTTCCCCTCTAGCACATTCATATGAAAAATTATCAGTATTTGAGATTCCTATAATTATTTAATGTGGTTTATTTATTTATTTGTTTTTACATTGATTCCCATGTTCAGCCTCATGGAGAGTGAGACATGACCTGTGCTTGTTGCTCCGCAAGCTATCAAACAACCTATGGTGACAGAGGACCCTGGGTTTTTAGCATGAACTAACTCAGCTACCCTTAATCGTGAGAATCCTGTTGAAGTGCAAAGACGGGTTTAACCAGTGCAGTCTAAGCTGTTTCCTTAGCAACCGGTGCATGCCGGCTTAGCCACTGTGACCATCATTGCACGCGTGCATTAGAGTCTGCCTCAACTCTCCGAGCTGAACGCAGGTACAGGTGGGAACGGGCCGTTCCCTGCTGGGTTTACCACAGGTGTTCCACCCTAACATTGCTGACAGTTAAACACTTAGCATGACTAACACTTCCAGGTGGCTTTCTCTAACGCATGAATGAATAAACCAACATGCAGAGTGCTGCTTGGTACACCGTGTGACTGAAGAACAGATAAAATACGTAAAAATGGATGAAGCTGAAAATGAAAAGTGGAACAACAGGGAAAAAAAATTAAAAACATGATAATAGGGGAACGTACAGGATGGTCAGAATAGCTCTTGTGACGTGTTATGTCCATATCGCCGGACAGCACTAAAAGCTGAGGAGGTGAGATGATTCTTCATTCTTTTACTTCTGATTTTTGGAGACCTAAACTGTCATCCAGTGGGGAAGTCCTAAAACTTGCAGATAAGACCTTTCACCTGCCACACACACCTCTTTGCCATCATGTGGTGGTTACCATGGAAACAGACGGGACGAAAAATCTGTGCGACTGACAGGAGAAGCGTAAAAAGGCGCGAGGCGGCGGCCCTCACCCCAGCCCAGCACCACAAACCACCACAGGAAGCGCCCTCTCCGGTGGACGGCGGACAGCAGGAGTGCGTTCAGGTACAGCGCCTCCACCAGGAGCCAGAAGAAATTGGTCATGGCGCAGTAGTGGCAGAACACCACCGAGGCCTTGCACACGGTCTGGACACACAGGCGGGAGTCCACGTCACCCAAAGAAAACATAAAACGCTCCACCATGCACGACCCCAGGGGGTCACAGGCCTGCCCAGCTCATACAAATGTAGTCTGGAAAGGGTCTCGCTATTTCAGTTTGGCCTACGATACCATAATCGTTTAGCTTTGGCTAAGGGGAGAGCACTGTGGCATGGTGGTAAGGAGCAGGGCTCGTAACCAGAAGGTTGCTGGTTTGATTTCCCTGCTGGGGCACTGCTGTCAGTGCATAACCCGCTACCGCTTCAGTAAACATAATAAATGTTTATGAAGCAGTAGTGGGTTATGCACTGGATAAAACTGTAACCTATGAAACTCACTCTGGATAACAGTGTCTGCTAAATGGCAATAATGCCATGTAATGTAATTGTTACCCTGATTGGCTTAAAAATGTCAACCTATCAATGCAGGGCTACATTTGGTCAGTTTTTCTTTTCAGCACCCTTTCCCTGAGGCATATGTGACTGACAAGACCAATCAGTAGCCAATCAGGGACCTCACACCACATGAAATAAACAGCTGGAGCTTGGCAGACTAGGCATTCACAGCATGATCCTTACCACAGAGAGTTGTTTACTCCTACAGGACAACAACTTTAAAACATTTATATGGCTTTAATAACTGCCAAATTGATGATTAGTTACAAGCTTATTAGGACTTTATTAAAACATTATTACAGACCCCTACAATAAAGTGTTACCAACCCTTTTATAAAGGTTGCCCTAAGTAATTGAAGACATTTATGAATACTTATGTGAAGAGTTACCAAGCAGTTGTAATGATTTAGGAAAACCTGCTGATAAAGGTTGTCATGGGTGATAATAATCAATGTGGCTGTCTTACTGTGGAGAGCGTGCAGTGGTCTGTGTCCTCGCCAGCGAACAGGGCAGCGTCTTTCACGAACACAGCCACCGCCTTCAGGATGAAGCTGACGAACAGCTGGATGTGAATGTAGTTACGTGGACAGCGGAGCCTCCTGTGGAGAGACGGCCAGCAGGGGGTGCCATTTACACTCATGAAACTCAGGACTGGATAGTGTGGGTTCTTGAACCACGTCTGGGTGCACTGAACCACTTTCGTGGGCTCCAAACCCTGATAGTTGGCTGATTGGTCATTTTAAGCCTAGCTCTTTGCAAGGTCTTTCTTTTGCTCGGTTTATATAAGTGATTGACGGCACACTCTAGGTTTTTACCAGTATTGAAAGGATGAGGCCTCACATTCTGATCACCAGAGAAAAACTGATAACCCAAGTTTTCATGTACTGGTTTACCTAAACCCATTCGGACACCACAGGAAAACGTGAAACTCATTATGTAACAGCTCTTCAATCCATTACTGAGTCTCTTCTTTGAACCAAGCCATTTGTGTGCTGAATCACCACTGCTCTTGAATTCACCCTGCTCCTTGTTACAGGTGCCACAGATTCATACAGCTCAAATGTCTTTGCTCATCCCACAGTAAAACCAAAGCCAGGACATGACCATTAATCTGTGCTGGCCTCA
This sequence comes from Megalops cyprinoides, assembly GCF_013368585.1. Lineage (NCBI taxonomy): Eukaryota > Metazoa > Chordata > Actinopteri > Elopiformes > Megalopidae > Megalops > Megalops cyprinoides. The sequence continues at coordinate 28,693,924 of NC_050584.1, read as the reverse complement.
TACTGAAGAAAACAATAGACAACTTCAATTAGAAGAAGAAAAAAATGGTTGTCCTTAATGTTCAGGCCTTGTTGGAACAGTCTGCCCTTTCAGTATGAATAGATGAATGCAGGATAATCGATCCTTTGCAGCAGGTCTCTCTGATCTGATTTCATCTGTTTTATTTCATAGCTCTACAGGACAGCCCAAGTGCTGCTGGAGGCAAGAAGGTAATTGTTCTGCAGAATCCTCCACAAGAGGGATTTTAGTGAAAAACCGCTCCTCAGACAATATGATGAGCTAACATCCTTACATTTGATCACTTGGTGACCTTATGTCCCCCGGAGAACATGAGGGTGGGGTTGTGAGGCACGGACTGAAGGTCACTGACGCCAGTGTGGAGAAGAGCCAATGTTTACTCTCAATGGGAAGAGGGGGATGTTTCTTAATGTCAACTGCACCATTAAGAAAACTCCCTGTCAACAGCCACCAGAGTGAACATTCCTGTAGCTGTCTGATTGGCTGAATATAATGGACTGGATGAGAGGCAAGAGCACAGTCCCTTTCCCGAGTCTAGCCATTGTTCTCTATTCCACCAGTACCTATGCACAATGCACAACAAATTATTATTGTTAGTATTAGTATTAGTGCTATTATCATCATTATCATCATCATCACCATCATCACTCTTCTTATTCTTCTTACAGTTATTATTTGTTGTGGCAGTAGTAGTAATTTGCATAGAGGAGAAGGTTGCATAGCCTACATTTTTAAATATGCTTGTGAAGCTAGACAATTAACAAAGCAATTTTGGTTACCTACAATAAGCTGAGGGGCAGTTCTCCAGCTGGGAACTGAACCTGCAAACCTTTGGTTACACACCCACGTCTTTAACTAATACAACCAATGCCTCTGTGAAAACTCCTGAGAATGTTTAATATAATCCATAAAACACATGTATGTCCTCACAGTTTCATCACCCTTTTAAAAGCCCACCAGCTGAAACGTCAGCACTGTGATTTAAGATGCTGGAGCCAGCTGAGCAACCCTCCTTGTCTCTCTTTTTGGGCTGAGCCATTGTGTCATGAGAGAGACACGCAAATCCATTTTCTTTCAGAACCTCAGCTGTAACTCCAGGACAAAGATGCTGAGGATTAAATGCATAATTAGGCTATCAGTCTATCAAGGCTGTCTTGCAGTTATAGAATAAAAACATTGTCAGCATTACTCATCATCTCTTTGTTGAGGAGATTCATATAGTGCAGACTACAGGAACATGAAGAACATGAAGCTGCTCAATGAGAAGAACTGGCCATTCAGCTCACTTGGGCTGGTTATTATTATTATCTGGTGCTGTCAATCCTGGTCTTTAACTATACAAAGGCCTCCACTTTCACTGTCCTGGTGTGCCAGCCCACGCGTTAATAACTATCCTGGTGAAAAACACCTTTCAGTGTCAATGAGAAATTTACCTTTCCACCTATGTCCTCCTGTCTTCAGCTTGTTAATTCACTTTAAATGTCTTCAGCTTGTTAATTCACTTTAAATGTCTTAAGATTGTTAATTCACTTTAAAAAGGTTAAAACCTCTGTCAAATCCTCTCCAAGTCTCCTGCTGTCAAGACTAAAGTGTTTAAGAGTCTTCAGTTTTCCTTCATAACTTGCTTTTTCAGACAGATTTCTGGGCTTTTATTTGAGCGCCTGTATATTTTACAGCCTTGCAATGGAACTACACAATCTTGCAATAAATTCCTATGACTTGTACTCTGTGCAGTACATATCCCAGCATTCTATTAGCCTTTTTACCAAAGCCTGTGACTGGTCAGCACAGCTAACAGCCACACGCGTCCCCAGAAGAGTTGGAGAAACAGATGGACTGCTACCTGTGACATTTACCTGAAAAACAACAAGATGGCGACGGCAGCGACGAGTGAGACCAGGGATGTGCTGTACCCCACTGTGTAAATCCTCTTCACTGTGGCCAGGTAGGTCTCCTGAGGGGTTTCCAAACACACGTGTCAACGACAGGAAGTTGCACTAGCACTTCCTTCAGCGCTGAGATTCTGCTTGAAAAACACATCCTCAAGAGACTCCTGAAAATACATCTCTCTGCTTCGTCTGGATCAGAAAGCCAAGTAGTACAGTTCGGGGACTGTGATTGGTTGGATGGACCAAGGTTTTGTGAAACCATTAAACAAGAGCTTTGTGGGGAATTCAGCTACTTGGACAGAGTTTGCTACACAGAGATTTCATTCCTTAAATAACTGTGCTAATGCATTGATTGGTCAGGTGTTACAGAAATTACTGTCCTTGAAAAGGGTGGTATGAGTAAGGTGACTGACTGCTTTGTGGACACACACACACACACACACATACTAAATCCATAGGTTATATTTATTAAAACTCCTACATGAGCTCCTTACATACAACAAGATATATAAACAGTATTAAATGGGCAAAATAGCAATATTGCAAATAATCCAATGGTGACAGCATGCTGTTGTACCATCCATGATGACTCTGACTTCAATCCCACAGACACAGTTTGACAGACAAAAGTGAAGAAAAAGAAAATTGATCCAAATTTAATTTTACAGCATCATCTGGCCTTTCTATTGCACAATGCTTCAGTTAGCCCCAGGGGCAGCGTTGTGTGGTGACGCTCACCTCTGGTATCTCGTCCTCCACGCTGCAGGCAATGTAGTACGGAGGGTGGGGCCTCGTCCATCCCCCCTCTGTGCAGTTCCGACTCACAGTACCTGCGGACACACGTTGCAGTCACCACGACCGCCACCACGGGATTCCACTGCGGTCTAACTGCGGTTTGTGTTGGGTCACATCTCTGTGAGCTCCAGCAAATGAGTATGACATATGATTGTGGAGTAATAACACAGCCAGTTTTGAACCTTGACTGTAGGGTGAAATCACCCATTTTTTTTTAAATAAAGGTCATATGTTTTTCACAAGGACAGCGGAGTAACAGAACATTTATTTTTCAGGATAATTACACATGCAAAATGAGCATTCATTCTCTTTCACTTTCATGGAGTTGAGAGGAATACTTCTGGGATTGCATCCAAATCATTTGAGAAAGACATCGGCAGGCATCAAACACAATCCATGAAAATCAAGCCTCTCTCCATCTGCGAGGCGCACTCAAGCCCCACAGACTCTCAGGCAAATACAATGGGCTTTGCAATCGGCCTTTTTTTCAGCAGCACTTCCAGCTATTTGCGTTCCATTTTAAATGCAGGCATCACGGCTACTGCGAGGTCAGCTTTAAAAGCTTTAAAGAACAGAGGAAGTAACACCGCAATCAGCGGTATCACCTAGCAGTGACAAAAACACCACTTTTAGAAAAAAAAAATCACAGGCAGCTGGAGCCCTTTCTGAAGGTGTACTTTATTCATGTATGAAGTGGAAGTCGAGAGAAGCTTCATTAGAAGATGTTACTTTTGTAGATAAACACAACTTGAATTGAAACAGTGGAAAATCCTGCTTGTGAAGTAAATTTTGGAAGACCTCATTGTTATGAAAATGAAAAAAATGAAAATTGAAAATGCTATCAGTTGGCAATCAGCTGTGGAGACACCAGACAGTAAACACAAGGGGAGAGAGTATTCAGCAACAACAAAATAATAATAATAATAATAATAATAATATTTCAGCTGGCAATGCTGAGGTCACGTCTCCTCGTTTGGTGTCTCTGTTTGTAGGGAGGGACTGGTGTATGTGAAAAGAATCCCAGACAGTGTGGAAATGCCTCAGAGGGACATATTCGAAATCTTACAGAATCAGCCAGCTTGCTCAACAGATGGGCCTTAATATCCATGAGAGAGATCTTGGTGAAAATTATGTGGAATGTTTTGCTTAATGCTCTTATGCTAGGTGATATTCTTGTTCACTCTGTAGCACTGCCTGGCACACTCCCTGTAGATTTTTGATGGCCATGTAGGCCTTGAGCATTGAGCTACTCCAGCTGAGCTCCATTGATTTGTGGAAGCACGGAATGTACTTTGCTCCCCCAAGGTCACCAGTTAAAGCAAATTCCAAGAGTGTTTATTGACAGTCATTGATTTTACTCTAAGGCATGTTTTTGGCTTAAAAAACCACAAACAAACAAATATTGCAATAACAGGAAGTCACCCCACATGGATTTCCAAGGCAATGCATGTGGGAGAGATGGCAAGCAAGTACATGAGTCATGCCCAAGACTCAAGACAGGTTTGCATCCCTGATATAAAGCAGAACTGATTATCTATTTAGACAGCTGGATTTTATTTTAAGATCATCCAAAATGTTTTCTAAAAGCAATCTGAGCGTGTGAGTGAGTCGAAGAGAGCTGCAAGTTCAAATCCCAAGGGGGAATCTGCTGCTGTGCCCTCTAGCAAGGTGATCTCCTGGGATTATCTATTTCATAAATTATTCATTTATGTGAGCATGCAATTTGTGCGGGATCTTTTAATGAGGCCGCTTACTAGTCAAAAGAACAGAGTGAGTGTGAAATGACAAAGATGGAGGGACTGCTTCATCAGCAGGCAAGAGGATGGTGTGTTTGACAAAGAAAGCCAGAATGCTGCAATAGGTCATAAAATAAGTGTCAGGTATTCAGTTGCAAGAAGCAAACCATGAGTATGATTTACATCATGGTTTATCATGATTCCACATCATGTGGTTGCCACCAAAAGAAAGCCATGTGGCTGCATTACTTTGTCCTTAAAGTTTTAATCATAGCAAGCCTTTCACCTCTCATCCATTACATTACATTATTGGCAATTGGCAGATGCTCTTATCCAGAGTGACTTACATAAGGTACTGTTTTTATCCATTTGTACAGCTGGATATTCTGGGTTAAGTATCTTGCCCAAGGGTACAACAGCAGTTCCCCAGTAGGGAACTGAACCAACAACCTTTTGGTTATGGACCCTGCTCCTTGATACTATGCTACACTGCTAGCCAATGTAGCACACATGCACTAACTGTTACAAACAAAGGGCACGGCACTGTACCAGTGTTGTTCCGGAAGAGGGAAAAGACCGCTGGACAGGGGGCGTTGACCGTCTCACCAACCACAGCGCTCGGCCAGCACACAACAGAATCCCATAATGCCGGGCAACCTTTAGGAGGAGGGGATAATGATGTCACAGCCACACCCCCACAGTGAACACAAAATCAATCAAAATGGATTTTCTCTTAAAACACCCTTGACATAGTCACTGAATGGCTGAGAGAGTAACAGGTAGTAAGAGTTTCACTTATTGTATATTACTGTTTTATTTGTGTATCACTCAGCTCTTGTAGTGGTTTAATTGTAGGATATTGTTAACACTAATATTTAACAGGTGCTCAAAACAACAAATGACAAAATAAATCTAAGCACAAGAAATATATATTTAGAAGTAGTAGTTTAACTCATTGCAAACTATTCAATTGATTTACTTACCATAACCATACCTGCTAATGTTTTCAAATTTTTTAAGAAGTTGTACTTCAGTTATAACTACTACACTTCATTAAAAATAATAGTAACAAAATGTATTAATCATCATAATGTTATGATCATCCTGCTTACCTAGCAGTACTAGTCAAAACAAACTGAAAATATACTTTTGGTAAATATTTGAAAATATGCAGTCCAACATTGCATGGCTTTGCTTATCTTTTATGAATAGTCACATATATAACATAATAATATATAATCACAGATCTGTGCGTGACAGACTTACTTCAACCTACGTTTAAGTGACAATAACAACCAGTGCATCCAATCATCATTAAATGGTAGAGCATATACTGCACCAATGGGGAAAAAGCCAGTTTAAACGATGAGTGTCAAACCAAATGAGCACACACAGTACCTGGAGTGGTCTGGTTTTCACGTCCTACTATTTCTTTTAGGCAGTGCTGCTCATCTTTTTCCAGCTGGAAAATGTATTCACATTCCGGGTGCAAAGTCGAAAAAACCTGAAGAGAAGAAAGAACCACATTATGCAAGTAAAACAGACAGGTGTGGCTCTGCTGAATAAGGCAGATGTGAATGTACTGTATATGACAAGTATGGATCTACTGAATGAAAGAGGTGTGGATCTACTATATGAGACAGGTGTGGACTTACTGAACGAGACAGGTGTGGACCTCCTGAATGAAACAGGTGTGGATCTACTATATGAGACAGGTGTGGACCTACTGAATGAAACAGGTGTGGACCTCCTGAATGAAACAGGTGTGGATCTACTGAGACCGGAATGGCAGGAATGAGCTTGTCTTTGGAGGCACATGATTTCTTAAACCAAAGGCAAGAGATAAATATTTCATGTGAAGTGTTTTTTATGTTTCAAAGATCCAGAAAAGCGGAGCCCTCAGGTGTGGTAGGCTAAGTGCCCTCAGGTGTGGTTAGCCATGCTGCTATGTGGAAGAGCGCTATCTCAAGCCTCCTTCTGCGAGTGTGGGCTGCATGTGCTGAAGTGGAAGGCTAGAGCTGCTGCTTTTCTGAGATAAAATTAGCGAGGACAGCAGGTGCTCTTCTGCTGGTGTAGAGAATTAAGGCAGTGGTGGTTGAGGAGCACAGTGTGTGTGTGTGTGTGTGTGTTTGTGTTCAGGGTGGGGGGGTGGGGCAGTACTATAGGAGTACTATAAGGAACACATGCAGTGTCTGCCTGGATGAGCAAGTGATGCAGGCAGTTATTGCAGGTTGTGGGGTGGCTGGTGTGGGGGTGTACAGATGAATTATTATTATATTCAATTATCCACGTGTGCTAGACTCTATTATATGTCTTAGTGGGCCATTGGGGGGGGGGGGGCGTGAAAGACAGAGGGACAAAGTGAGGGGAGGGAGGGAGGTTGGATAGAAAGCTCAGATTCAAGTGCCTCACCATTGAAGCATAAAAATGACCAATAAGATCACCTTCTCCTGGAAATATCTATCAGTGGCAGTCACTTGAACCAGCACAGGGCAAACACCTCACCACATCTTAACACATGCAATGCTTGGGGGGAGTGTGTGAGGCACTCCTACCCTGTTATTAGCGTAAATCACTGAAATGGCACCAACATGGGCTACACTGATGGTGGGAACAGTTTTGAAAAAAAAAAAAATTGAGCTTAACAGAATTCTACTGCATTTTGCTGTTTTGAATCTAGCAGTGTTTCTCCACCATACTGTGAGAAGAAATTTCTTAAAGTGGAACAGCATAAATGTGCTGAAATTTTCAGTTCCTTTAAACTAACAAATTAATGTTCTAATTAATTTGCCCCCCCCCCCCCAAAAAAAAAAAAAAATTCTGAATAAAGTTCATATATTGAGAACTCTATGAGCCTTGACACAAAAACCACCACCCTGTAAATACTGCTTTACAGTATTATTGACTGTAACTTATATTAATAGATGATGTCTTTTTAAATTACTTTATTGTATAATGCACATCTGCGATACCCCCTCGGCAACATCAGTCCTCATTCACGCAGCTATCCTCCAACTGATGCCTGCTCCTCTGTGGTGCATTGTGGGAAATGCAATGTGAAAAACAGCTGCTGGCTGAATCTGAGTGCATTTGATGGTTGTACCTGCCTCACTTCAGCACACCTGTGCGGGCTTAGGGGCATGTACAAAAGGCAGGGCTTAGCATAGCACAATTGGGCTATCGCAAATTGGGCATAAAGATATGTCATTTGTCCCTTCGATCCAGGATGCACATCTCCTGTAGATGTCCGATCGTGATGTCAGGGTACATTCACACGCATTCTCTGATGACCTTTGAAAGTCACACGGCGTGGACGCTGTGGACTCCAAACTGAATCACGGCTGCCTGTCGGTTACTAACGAAATAAAAAGGCGAAACATCGCTTTTGCATGTGTGCTGGAGAGAGAGACATCGTGTCCACGCAGGATGCTGCAGGTGACACCGGTGAAGGTGTTAACATGGGTAATTATTTCCGCATTAAGCCGCTATATGATTGAGAACCCTGTAAAACTCAACCAGCGATTATCCCTGGGAGTGAGGAGAGGAAAAACCTCTCTGTGTGAGGTGCACTCTGCATCCCAATTTTCTACCATTTAGTGAAGTTTTAACCAGTGTTAATGAGGAGACAACCATGTGCTTCAGAGTCACTGGAACACGAGATAGCCCTCTGCATCCAGATTTAGTTCTCTTCTCTTCTGTTCCGGTCTGTTCCACCTACCTGCTTCCCCATGTGTCTGTACTGAAAAACATCATACAAAAAGTGTTTTCTTTACCTTATTACATGTAGAATAGTATTTTTTTGTTTCATTATTCTCAGACTCTTTTTAGTCTCCCATTTTCCTCGCATCTGTGATAACACTATATTATTTTGTATGGTTGCTCTGGTTTGAAGACCAATTTTGCCATTACAACATCATTTTTTCTGGTGTATCTTTTTGCCACCTCTTTTGGGCTTCAAAAACAGTCAGTGATAAAAGATGTTCTTTTCCTCTGCACATGAAAAACAAACAAACTTTTGTGTCTGTGAAAAGGAGGTCACATCTTCCTTTAAATAATATTAAAAACAAAAAAATACAGTCTTGTGGATTACAGCAGCCATACATGGAAAATAAGCTTGGATGAAATGAGGTTTCTAAACCACAGAGATATTAATAAAATCAGAATTCGGAGGCTCAGCTCAAATATCCGTCAAGTTAATTTCCCCGTTAACCTGGCATGGCTATACATCCAAGCCAAAAAGAGCAATCTACCACACACCACTCTGCTCCAGTGAGTCGCACCTGTGAATGCAAAAGCACCACCATCCACAGTCACTGACTGACCTGTATAGCAATCTATCTATATATCTATATGTCTATATATCTATCTGTCTTTCTGTTTTTCTTTCTATCTCTTCTATCTCTCTCTTTCTCTGTATTATATTATTAATACTAATTGTATGTTTTCATTTATTCTTTATTACTATGATATTCAGCACCATCATGGCAAGAAATACTAGTTACATATTGCATTAAATGCAAGATATTACTATCACTACTACTAATACTATTACTAATATACATATACATATCCACATCCATATACATACACATATAGAATATACCATTACTACCCACGCATGCCTTCTGATGGGGCAATGGGAATTTCTGTAATACCAGGCTTTGGTGCAGCCTCTGTTTAAGAGAGTAACTTCATTGGCAGTTAGATCTTCAGTCTGTGTCTCATCACTGGAAAGCCATTTGTGAAAGCAATCTGTATTTCAACAACATCAACAAATGAGATTTATCTCTGCGTCTATGTACGCAAGCTCTTCTCATCTGCTCTCTCCCCACGTCTATGAGTCTCTGCCAGGAGCCTGAAAAAGTTATTTCACACACAAGACCAATCCCATCAGACACCTCTCACCGTAACAGAAATTTGAAAATATTTCTTTCTTTTTTTTTTTTTTGAACAGCAAGCGAACAAACTATTCTTCCGAATGAAAGCTTCTGGCTGTTAACACTAAATTAAATCAAACTGACAAACTGAGATATAGGTATGCCGCATAAAAAAGAAATGGTTAGACTTTAGAAAAAGACATGAAAAAGGGAAAAGGGAAAAGAAAGGTGGGGATGAGGTGGAAGAGGGATACCACAAACAGTTGATGTGGAAAGGAAATGGTAAGTAGTATAGTAGGTATAGTATTTAAAGCTCTGGATGGAACTGGATAGAATCTGCATATTCTCCTCATGGATTTTTGACACTTCAGGATAATACTATAGTGAATATTTCAAAGGGGAAGTCATCACCCTGTCAGTGTATCCATGTTTGAGCCACTACATCCATCAATCTTTTCCAGCCAACCATATCGCCTTTCCCCCAGGCAGCCAGGTCTTCCCATTGGCCAAAGCAGATAACTGCTGCGGATAACTGCTTTAACTGCCAAAATCACATAAATCACTGAGTGGCTACCTACCCACCTTTCAGCAAGTCATGCTGATTTGTATTTATGCTTATTTTGTTGACAGTTTGATTCATGTTATTTCAGTCTCCCAGATTCCTGACTTGAATCTGTTTAAATCCTTGCCCGCACACTCACTCTCTTACGGTGCTTAGTGTTGTAGTGGTTTTTTTTGGTCCAGGTTCAATGAAACCACATGGTGCAATGCTCCAATGCAAGGGAATTTAAGCATGTTTTACCCTTTAGTTTCATATGTGATAATATATAAATGTAAATATTGGTTTGGTACATTTTCTGTAAATTTGTGATCAATTTACAGAAAATGTGGATTTATTATGTGAATTTAAGGATGGTGAACTTGGTGGTGAACAGTTCAGATTAATCTGGGTCTAAGGACTTCCATTTCATCCAACAGCCAAGTGCTTTGGTCTGCATTACACAGGGGAAGATCAGGATGTTTGGAGAGAGGAGTATTCTATCAACTAAACATCAACTCTAGCTTTCATCTTTTAATTAATGCCAAGGGATCACAGTGCAGGCTAAAGCTGGTACTACCCCAACGCAACCCTGACTGAACTGGAATGTTTAAACTCATTCCGATATCAACATGGTTCATTCATAAAAACATAAAAACAAAATTAAACAAGCTGAAAATGGTTTTAAGGCAATTCAAATGTAACAATATCATATAATGCCTAGGATATTAACTTCTGACCCATTAAAAATGGAAACAAGTCTTGCTGAATTAAATCCAAAAGACATGCATTCTCGGCATGTTTCTTACACAGCTGGCATTAATGCCTTTCAAATACTCTCCTATCAGAGCCTGTTTCCAAACAGACACGGGCTGTAGTCTCTTCTACTCTGTCATTTTCAAAGGCGGGATGTACCAGATACTGTTTGTGTGTTAATGCTGATGATTTGTCAACTTGACCTTGCTTGTTTGCGAGGTTCATTTCGAGGTTCTCTGATCCTGAAGCACGAACTGCGCCGAAGGAAAAACACCGTGCCGCTATCTAGCACTTTGCCGCTAATGCATTCGGACGTTTAGAATAGACAAAGTGAGGCTCCATTAGTGCTTTCAGGGCATAATTATGACCCGAGCGCTTTTCCTGCTCCGAGAAAAAGAAAGTTCTGAAAACAATTACCAGAGCAGATCATCACATTGAGTACTGTATGAGAGAGAAGATTTCTAGAGCCCTCAAAAAACATAATACCTCTCCTAATGATCCCTCTCACACTTCCTCTCTCTCTCTCTCTCTCTCTCTCTCTCCTTTGTCTCTCTCTTTCTCACACACACACACACACACATACATGCACAAGTACAGTATGCACACACTTTATGTCATTTTAAACATCTGTTCTGAATGAGAGATTTTGTTCATTCCATATTTTTCCCTTTTTCTCACATACATTAATTGGTAGGATATTTCATGCTGACTCCCATTAAGACACACCACATGCTCCTCATTACTGGACTGTGACCTCCTGAAACAGAGGAAAAAGTATAAAAAAGTCTTCAATCAATGCAGAACACACACCCCACATCTGCTGTTAAGTACTAAGCCTGTTATTTAGTCTATTTCTGGTGGAAATATGGATTTTACAGTTTTACATGTATAATTTTATATATCGTATTTGTTATGATATTCTACCGTTTTGGATTTTACCAATTAGTAATACAATTATAGATAACACAGAAGAATTCAGCGTATTAATTTATTTTTAGAAGGTTATGTTTGCACTGCATAAAGAATGTTAATCATTTTAGAGTCCAAGATAGTCACGTTCAACTAATTTACAAACTAATTACACCCGCGCACTATTTAGACCCACTCCGTTATCACGGTGTGTTTTTAAAACTTGCTTTTATAGCTAATCCCCTCTACCTCTCTCAGAAAGGCCAGTCAACATTACACCTGCAGTTTTCAAACTTGCAGAATGGACTCCCTATGTCTGGAGACACAGCTTGGACATCAGAGGCAGCACTTAGCCGCATTTCCCAGGAGCAAAAAACAACCATATTATATAAAGATTACAAATGTTCATATCTCGCATCCATACAAGCCATCCAATTATCTGCTCTCCCTTAAAAACTCTTTGCCACAGAAGCCCACTGTGGATCCGGTTTTCCATGACAGAGAGGCCCGGATTCACATACACACACACACACACAGAGCAGAGGAGCAGCAGCGTGATGGTGAGGATCAGGGCTTGAGTTGTAAACCAAAGGTTGTTAGTACAATTCTCTGATGGACCACTGCAGTTGTGCCCTTATGCAAGGTTCCTAATCGAAAATGCCTCAGTAAATATCTCTCTGTGTGAATGGGTAAGGTAAAAATTGTTAGATAGTTGCTCTAGATAAGAATGTCTACTGAGCAAATATTATGTGGTATCAAGTAGTTGCACTGTGTAGCAAACATTATTGTTCGCAACTCTTGTCAGATGAGTGACAATCATGATCTTTCAGATATATATGTACAGTCTGGGATCTGCTTTCCTCTTTAACACTGACTTGCAAGCAATTCTGAAAGCATATACAGTTTACTGGCATTATGGTCACACAGTCTGATAAGGGTTAGGGATTTTAATCACCAGTTAAATTACACCAAATTTAAATTACATTCAAAATGGCACCAATTGCCACTCTTCTTTTCACTCAGCACTAAAAGCAATGGATTCTGGGTAATGGCCTGGTGCTAGACCCTGTGTATATTGTCACAGATGTTCTATTAAGACCAAATATTCAGCTACTGCATTCCTTCCAATTTCTGTTTAGGAGGTTCCAGTTGGTTACAAGAAGTTCCAGTGCTGTGTGTGTTCCTAGGCTAGGTGTTGTACTCTACCTCACTTGTTGCTTTGGATAATTTGTCTGCCAAATGAATAAATGTAAATGTAAACGTAGACTAGCTATGGTTGTTCTGTTTTAAACCAAGCCCACCCAAGAATGTTCATAGCAAGCCGGCAAATCAGAACGCTTGTAGCTTCTACAACGGCAGGGACAATTTTACATGTACTTTTCTGACATGCGGCAGACGCTCCTATCTGACCGACTCCCAGAAGGTCATGCATCAGGAGACACAAGCGGACACTGAGCTGACTATTCAGTCCATATACTGTATATAAAGAAAGGAAGTGACCCAGGACTGCACATCAGCTCTGGTACAGAACATGGGATTAGCTCCGATCCCATGCGCCCCCCTGGGCATTTTAAGGTTTCAAGCAGGTCTGTGGGTCTTCAGCTGTATTCCTGCTGTATTACAAAATCTGTAATGTAAAATAGCACCATGCAGCTATTCAATTATGCGCTGTCTTGTTCATGCAGATAGTTCTTGGAGAGACATTTTTTCTAATGCTGCTTCTCTTTATGCAGCTCTGTTGTGGAATTGGCAATTGGATATGTTGCGCTTGTTTCATCTCATCGCAACGGCAACCGCTGTGCTCCTGCAGGAGAGCATGGGGCGTAGCGAATGCAATCCTCCGATACACTCACACGCCAGCCACCACTGTTTTTCACACCCAGGGCACTACAGCGAGCTACGCGCCAGCCAGAGGATGGGAGTGGTGTCACTGATGTCATCCAAGTGCCTGAGAAAACACAGGACACCTGAGAGTTGTGACACAAGCCACCCCTGCCCCCTTGCTCCGCCGCTGTAGACTCCTGGAGCATCATCGGTTGATGACGCAGCAGGGATCAAAGTACATTTTAGAATATCAAAGACAAAGAAACTCTAATTTGATCAAAAAAAATCGGTGCTGGAATACGTTATGAACTAATGTCACTGTTCAATAAACATGATGTCATGCTCTGAAACATCCCCCTGCCAAAAGCTGCAATCCTTCCTACCAAAAGCCTGACTGCACGCACGTTCTCTCACTGCCAGATAAAAGTGCAGCGCCTGACACGTCACTCTGATCTCACTCAGGATCTCTAACAAAAAAAAAACTGAAACAGTAAATAAATAAATTAGTAAATAGATTCCTTTGAATATTCGGCTCAGGTTCTTGAGCCTCCTGTTTCACTGAGTGCAGAGGAAACGCTAATGGCTCGTTTCATCAAAGCGACTTCTGGAGAGTGATCACGAGAGCAGTGCACGCAGAGATAGGCTGGCAGCACTGATGTGTGCCGCATTCGGAAAACATTTCTTGCTGCTCGACCCGGAGCGCGCGTGGGAGTCAGGTACACATTCCTATAATCACCGCTTTGAGTCAGTTAAACCCACAGAACCCCTTTCTCTCCATGCTTTTAAAAAATTCACATAATAATACCTGTGATCTGATGTCAGCCCGGGACCAGAGTTACCCTGAGCACGCTTGCCTTCCTGCACTTAGAACTGTGTAAGATTACTGTGTAGGTCACTGTTTGTGTGGTGTAGGTGCACCCAGGGAAACAGGTTGTTCCCTCATTTTTGGAAAATGGATAAAAATGCCATTGAACACATGCATGCATAGAGGATGGCCGAAATTAGATTTCCAAGATCTCCTTAATGGTGCAGCATAGAGAGATGACCACCCCCAGATGTGAGGACACAGCCCCAATGCAGGTCATATACATACAGGGCAACACAGCAACTCGCCACCATCGGTAGGTAATGCTAATAATTATAATAATAATAACGCTAATATTTACATTTACATTTAGTTGCTTTGCAGAAGCTCTTATCCATAATGACTTACATAGGCTGCAATTCTTTCATGTTATCATGTTACCATGTCATCCATTTATCTATTTGTATATTTGTATATCATCTTATTGTGTGTCATTATTGCCCCTTAATGAATTAAATAATACAGTTTGATTAATTAAGATTGCTGTTTGGTTTGTTTCTGAGACTTAGAGCAATTAATTCAACAACCAGTCTGTCTTAATTGAAATATCTGTGCCAGCTTTGTTTGACCATGTAATCCAATTACATCGCTGGATATTTACAGAAGCAATTCTGGATTAAGAGCCTTGCCCAAGGGTACAGCAGCCCCAGTGCAGAATTAAACTGACAACCTTTCTGTTACGAGCCTTGCCCCTTACCGTTACGCCACACTGCTGCACACACCACCCCACACTCTACTTATGGTGGACAAATAAGCAAATTTGCTTAAATTGATGAACAAGGAAGTATCCCATGCTACCCAGACAGGGGTCCAGCGTTGACTGGATGGGAGACCATAAGGGACTATTATCACAGCCAGTAACAGCACTTTAACATCTAAATCAAGAGCATGAAAAACTTCCCCCTGAAGAGTTCCCTGCCAAAAACAGCGTGCTAAAAAAGCATTAGCACAGGGTAAATAATCAATGAAACCAAAGAGCCTGCATGGAAGAAAAAACCCGCACACTTCGGTGGTTTAGTGTCTGCCTGTCCGTGTGTCCGTCTCTCTTTCCCTTTCCCTCCAGCCTCAGGAGTTGATGTTGCTATGACTTCATTGACAACATGACGTCTTGAATCAGAAAATGCCCTTATACTCACCTTAATGCATAAATCTGTCAAAAATCTTTGATGCTCAGAATGAGTCTTACATCATTCTCAAAAAGTCTAATGCTAAGCAAGAGGATTTTTTAATCTTTTTTTTTTTTTTTTTGTTAGCCTATAATGTTGTATTTTAATGATAAGAACTGGTATATTGCTCCAAAATAAACACAGTTTCATATATTTGGTCAAACATAAACATGGGGAAAATTTTCTATTAATTCTTTCTGTATGGAGTCCTTCTTTAGTATGTATACTTTGATTTCCTGAAATTTAATGCTGCTTTCAATATAACTGTAATAGGCAATGTATGTGTACTGAATTTTCAAACAAACAAAGATTCTGGAGGGAGAATTTTTAGGCAATGCATACATAATTAACCAAGCCTACACAAACCGGTTCCATCCACGACTATGAATATCTCACTCACCACTTTGATTCTGCATCAGCTGTTCATGGCATCTCACCTCCACTCCATCCTCCTCCTTTCTTTCCCCGTTCATAATGTCCAAGTGGGGGTGGGGGGGTGGGGGAGGGGTCAACAATCTTGTGGCCAAGTGTGATTTTTCAGACTCCAAGCCAAAGATACCACTACATCCACAACAACAGCAGCATTTATGCTTTTATTGTATGGAAATTCATAGCTACTGAAAAACAGCTGCTGTTGTTCATGTACATGTCGTAGCGCTATTTTTCAGCTTGCTGTTTAACCAGTGATATTTCACTTACTGTCCTGTTCTTACACTCTGTCTTCTGCAGCTGCTGTAATATACACTTTATGCCTCTTGCCATATTCGCCCTAAAGGTGGCTCAGGAGGAATGTGTTGGGTAAATTAATACATGCCATTGTGCTTTCTGAGTCATTTCAGGTCTGATACTGATGGCTGTCTCCCCAGCAGGTTTCCTAACTCTCTTCAAACCACTGACACTCTCACGACTTGGGTGAAGGCTCGGGTCAGTTCTATTAAGGATTATAATTACTACTCAGCAGTGACAGAGCTGGGTTCAAATGAAAGCCTGTACCAATCAAGTGTCTGTTACCCTGAGTTGAGATACCAGACTCTGGACTTGATGGACATATCTTTGATTAACAGGTAGCACACTGTCAATGAGCCCCTTATTGAAGTCTATCTCAACTGAACCACACTAGCTCCAGTGAACAATAATTAATAGACCTCACAGAAACAATATTCAAGAATACAGCCCGCCTTAGTTGGGGGTGAAGTAGTCTTTCTTAGCCAGTTAAATAGCAGTCCCAGTTTTGGGTGGGGAAAAGTGGGCAAGGAGACACCTCGTGACCTGTCTCTCCAGTTCCCAAAGTCTGGGTTCATCTGGGGGCCACTTAGTCAGTTTGTTTCGGAGACACAGATCAGTCTGGTCATCATGTTTATCCACACCCTTCAGGACAAATGAACAAACTTCTCCATGCCACACTCCCTGGTACTAATCATGACCATTATCAAAAAGCAACAATAACAACAACAACAACAACAAACAAGACATAAATCGGTCAAGAAGCAGAAATCAGAATGGCAAAATTCATTATCGTTTTTACAGTAAATCCGCTACTGATCGTCAAGCACATCTAAAGCTCACATTTAGCAATGGGGGGAGGAAGTGATTTTATTTTGCGTGGCTCTGAAAAGGTTAGATTTAATTTCTACACCAAGGGAGAGATCACGTTCTTTCCGCAAAACACAAGACCCCCATCTGACCCGCGTGTTAGCAAAGTCCGATGCTCAAGAGGTTTCATACACTTCAACGAATTACTTTCCTTAATTACTTTTATGCTCATACACAATATTTCCTCGGGTTACAATTATACTCCTGCAAAGCTCATTAATTTAAATTTAATATGCTCCACACTCCACACTATTTTGCTAAAAACTATGATAGCACTGCTGAATCTTCCACACTCAAGTTTGTGAAGAGTATGCACAATTATTCGTGAACTCCACAAAAACTGAAGATACGACTGCTTTACCTTCCCATGTAGCTTGTTGACTGAAATGTTTTCTTTGTTTTATCGGTTATGTTAGTGATATTGCATCCTTCACGAACTGTCATTCGCCACAAACACTAACAGATGAAAGACTTACAGAGGAAGCCAAGCACATCGCGCACAGAACCGCATAGGTGGAGACGCGCATCTTCGATGAGGAGCTGCTGTTGGCTGATGTCTCTCCGTCTACTTCTATGAAGAAGCTGTCTCTGTGAGTCTTCGACGAATCCCTCGCGGACGGAGAGCGAGGTGACGTGTCTCAGCCGCAGGACTCCCTTTAAAACAATTCTCGCTCAGCGGTGGATTGCGTGAGGAGCGCCATGTGATTCTGAGAGGGGAGGGTAGTGCCCCACGCTTTCACCCACAAATTTCTTTATTCATTATATTTTGGTGAAGGGTGGGGATGTTTCTCACATGCGAGTATTTGTGCATTTCCGTTTATATTCACTTTATGTAAGTAATGAATGCGCTTAACAACCGTGCGTATTTAGAGCGATTTACGGTGCATTAGGATACATTTCGCAATGTAGGTGTACAGGTATACAGGTATACAGGTGGATTTTCCCTTAAATTACAAACTTACAACATTCAGCTTCTCGCACCACTTTGCCGCATTGTTGCTCACCAATAGCCAACAACAAATATTTCTAACAAAATTTCTGCCTCAGTAAACTCACTTTTGCACCATTCCATAGGAGAGGAGCAAGCTGCCGCATACTAAAAATGCTATATGAGGGGAAACCGGTCAAAGAGCGCGCTAATCCGTGTTTCCAAAAATCCCGTTCAGTGGGCACATGGAACTCTGGTTCTTATTCCAGTTACGCAGCCGGTTACACACTGCTTCGTTATTTACACACATAGATACTGGTGGCATTTTAAAAGAGTTTGACATTACTGTGTTTTTCCTTTGCAAATGAATGCGTTGTGTGGTCGGAGTGTTTATTTTTAGTTATTGACCTTTCGTGAATTAAATAATTCTTTTTGAATAGTCTCGGGGCTGAGAGCAATTGATTCAACAGTGAAAATTTAGTGACATGTCTGTGCCAGCTTTTTTTAATATCAAGATATTAAAAATAACCTTAAAAAATTCTTTCTTTTGTCTGTTCGCACAAACACATCTCTGACAGACAAGTTTCTACCTTCAAGGACTTGAAGCAGAAGGTTGCAAAGAGGCATCTAAACTCAGTCACAGTTCAACCAACAGCCCAGCCAGACGTAAGGTCAACTGCAAGTGGCTGGGCTGAAAGCCAGCAGGGCAGGAGGCAGGAAAACCCTGTGTGAAGGGTTTGAATATCTGGTTCGTCAGTATGCTCAAGCTTTAAGGGAAGCGTAGATAGTCCATCTGCATCGCCACGGAGTTCTGCTTTCCTGCACTGTGTGCTGTCACTGGAGGCTAACAGGATCAGGGCCCAGTTGACGGGATGAGGGCATTGATAAGTAATAATAATAAATAAATAAATAATTTTTACTTATCTGTGTTGTGTTTGAAAGTGTTTGCAGATCTGTTTTCATAGACATATGTTTTGTAATTTACACCTGTGACGTGTGAGCTCACAAATGGCTTGTCTCCTCTATTGTAAAATAACCTCTTTTGGCCACATGGTGGTAGGTGTGTCCACTACATCCATTCTTCCTCTCTGTAGTTCTAGATGAAGTGATAAAATTGTATTATGGGAAATTTCTTTATGAAGTATGTCCATCCTAAATGCACTGTAACTCACTCACAGAAACTGTGCAAGCATGGAGAGTGAAAAATGGGTCATTACATCACAGCACAAGCAATATGTGGAGACAGCAGGCATTTGTAACGATAGAGTAGACCATTACATTGCACTACATTCTTGTCATTTAGCAGATGCTGTTATCCAGAGCGACTCACATAGGATACAGTTTAATATGTCATCCATTTATACAGCTGGATATTTTACTGAGGCAATTGTCGGTTAAGAACCTTGCCTAAGGCTACAGCAGCCGTGACCTAACCAGGAATCAAAGCAGCAACGCTTCTGTTACAAGCCTTGTTCCTTATCACTATGCTACACTGTCACCCCACAAAAGGTTCGGTCATAGTTATGGTTGTGGTCAAAAATTGACCATGTACTGACCGTACCCTTGGACCAAAGCGGAGCAACAGACAGAAACTGACCGAAGCATGTGACTGGCTGGACAGCTCATAAAAGCCAATTTAGTGTAAACTGCTGGATGGTCCTGCATATGTGTACGGGCCTGAATGTGCATGTGCATGTGTATGTGCATGCATGCATGCATGCGGGCGTGCATGTCTTTTAAGTTCTGCTGCAGCTGCTGAAAAGCTGCTCACAGTAGAGCTGCTATGGAATCATTTGCATGCGTAATTCCATAATTTTCAACTGGAAATGTCAGGGTGCAGGCACATGGCAGGGTAAAGACCAAGTGAGGACTTTGTGTTTCAGTATGGTAAGCTTTACGCACCCATGTACAGTTGATTAGTGTCCTATTTGTACAAGCTTTCATTTATGTTTATTTTATCTAATTATCTGTCTACATATAATGACAGCATATTTAAGAGTATGTTAGGAAAAAAAATTACTTTCCCCCCATTACAATCCTTCAGATGCACAGCCACAATTACAACCACAAACACGCCGTCAACACAATTTATTTAATGGCTAAATTAACATTTACATTTTTTCATGGCTCAACTGACATTTTTATAAGAACCATAACCTTTAAAAACTTAATCAATTACTGCATATTTTCATTGAAGCATTCATAGGATGGTCATCCAATGCCCAGGGTTCCTTAATAACTGATTTAAACTCTCAGAAACATTTTAAAAAGCTTAACGGATTTGCATGAAAATTCTCCCCCAAAAAGTGCAAATTTGGAAAAAAAAATAATGTTGCTTACATTATAAATGCAACATTGTGTGTGTTTTATAAACTACAAAATATATAAGTATTTTATAAATATAATTTCCATACAAAGCAGCGCCCAATGTTGTATAGTGTTTGAATACTGGAAGGAATATAAAAATATGTCAGCAGAACCCTCTGAGATTAAAGGATTCTTGTCCTATTTCTTCAAAGTCTGGAGATGAGGGAAAACATGGCTGACCAACAGTGGTCTACTTGGTTTTACACATTTGGCTTCTATGAGTACAAAAAATACACAAATCCCAAAGATCTGTAGCATTATTATCTGTATTATCATTATAATTATCATTACTGCTGTTTAAAAGTCATCTGAAAAGTAAAAGCATACATTTCTAAAAGCCTGAACTTCACAAACGGTACTAGGTGGGTGTGGTTAGACACTCGTGTGTGGTGAGGACATGTAGGTAGTGAGTGTGATTGCAGTTTTGGGACCGCAAGGCCTGATCACTGCTGCACAGTATCATAGCGTTTGGTGACAGCAGCGTGCGATAAACGACCCGCCTGGCGTTTAGTATGAATTAACCCCCGAAAAGCAGCTCCTCAGTCCACTACTGCCCGGTTTTTTGTATCGAAAGCTGCATGGCTCAGATGGTTACCTGGAAAACCCTGGGAAAAAAGCAAATAGGTGGGTTTTGCCTGAAGGCTGCCAGAGCAGTACACCCACGCCTCGCTTTTGTGGTTAATTTTACGTTAAGGCCTTTTTCCTTTCCGTTACACAAAAGACCTAACAGGAAACACGCAGTGTGCTCCTCAGACGGGTGACATCATCGGAAGGGTTGACCAAAATTACTACCTGTTATCTAACACCTGTCACCTTGTGAAAGACCATTGCATTGGGAGCTTGACAGGTGACAGGAGGTGACATTACCTGAACACAGGTTTGCCATGACTCGCCACACTCCCTTCTCTGTTCCCATGGTTTCCATCCAGCAGCTGAAAGTGCTTCAAAACCCTCAGGAGGGGAATTACCACAACGTTCCCTCCGCCCTTAATGACACAGATGTAGTGCTTTGGATTATATTGCTGACTGCTGTCACTGAAAACAATGACAATATTCACTCAGAACTGAGAGTCTGGTTTCCGCACCCCAGGGGGGGATTTGAGGGCTACCCCTGGTTAAAATGTTGCTGTGATACAGAATCTACATTACCGCACTGCTAACACGGCACCGGACCTTGATGATGGCGTTATCCCCCAGCAGAGAGAGGTGGACTGCATCGGGAGTGACCACAGAGTCCTCTGAAAGACACTACTGGCACAGACCTGCTGGTGCTAATGATTTTCCTGTGTTGTACAAGTAATGTTATAGCAACGTTATCCTTATGTAGTGACTGAGTTATGTCCTTAAAACGTGTTATAACCATGATTCCTCAGTTTTAAAAGCCTTAATTATAAATATTGTGGGAACTGGTGATATAACAGAATACTATGAGTTATAATGTTTCTCAATTTGTTGTTCTGCTATGGAGTAGGAGTGTTAAAACCCAAATTTCTACAACAGATTTTGCAGTGGGGTTTCCTATAAGGTGACCTGAAATCTAAAAACATTTGTTTGGAGATTATTGCTTGCTTCCGCTTTCTCCAAAGCATCGTAACCAATACTGAACAAGTTCACACAGCATCTGAATCCCAACCGCTTGCCGCCCTATGACTGTCCTCGATCATGTCACGGAGGCAGTGGTCACTTATTGCACAGTGGGCCTTAGCTCTAGTGCCACCCAGAGGCTGCCTATGGCTCGTCCATGCCCCAGCTCTGGAGTTTTCAGAGTTTTTCGACATCTCTAACCGTTTCTTGCCCTTACTCGGATGTCATGTGCAATTTAAAAAGTTGTGAGGTTGCATAGATTTTGTTTTGCGTCCATTTTGTTGTCTTTGTTTTGATGAACGCATCGTAATGTGTTTTGAGAGGCATTTGGGTCTTACTTACTCAGCTTTAGCTTCCAGTTACCACCTCCGTGCTCCACCGGTAAAGAACTTGGCAAAAATAAAGAAAAAAACAAAAACAAAAAGGAAAGAACTGTCTTCAGTTACTCTTGTTTTTGTATTTTCTTAAAACTGTGGGTGGTAAATTGAAGCTAATGCCAATGTTTTATGAACAAAAAATATCCCCTCAGTTGTACTTCAATTAGTAACTAACACATGCCAAAACATGATCTCAAAACTAAGATATACACTGATGCTACAGATTTTACACCACAATCTTATACAGAAACACAAAGATGTGGCACCCAGGAAGAGGAGGGGCTAAAGACCTCCCCTCTTGCCTATGGAAAGTCACTTCCATCGTAGATGATTGGCTTCTCAATTGTCAAATGATAGAGGACTTTCTTTGAGATGAATCTACAAAAAACAAGGACAACAAAAACATAATTACCAGCATGAAATAATTCAGACAAGTTATATTTAAAATGTAAAATTATAATAATGAGAAAGCAACAGTGATTATCAAAAAAAAGTTCAGCAGTAGTTGTCAAAAGTCAAAAGTTCAGTAATATAAAATGGGAACAAAGTTTTCAAAGGTAGAAGCTAGAGAAATCCCTTGCCTGGAGAAGGAGTTGTCGAAGATGAGTGTGTAGGTGCCTGGATTCCTGACTTTGAGCTGGCCCTGAATCGTCTCCTTGTGGGAGTCACAGCGAGTCAAAGGGATCAGAACCTGGCGAGGAAACAAGAAACTCTGAATTCCATGTACATCCATCTGAAATAACCTCAGAGGACATAAGTGCAAAGACTGGCCAGAAGGTACAGCTTTCCATTGCTGTCATTAACGCCAGCAAGATCCAGAGGACAAAGATCTGTGCTGCCTGTGTAAAAGCTGCTTTCTGAAATTACAGCTCTATCTGTGATATTGCCTGCTCGCTACCCACACAGCAAGCTGGCAGTTACTGGAAGGCAGCAAACGAATGTATCAAGGGGATTAAAAAAAAACACAAACTAAACAGCCAAACTATTTAACTTTCAACAGATAAGGCTAACAGCAGCACTGCATGTATAGTTTGTGGAATGATTTACAGCATTTTTGAGATAAGATTTACACAGATATGTTTACTGTGCACACATACATAGGATAGCATTTTGTTTTGAAACAAAGATTGTGATTTGGAATGAACTCCTGAAGTACACTTGCATACACATGTGAGAACACACATACACACATGCACATGCGTGGCTCACCTTGGCCTGCTCCAGCGGGGCGTCGGCCGCCTCCCTGTACACCACGCTGAAGGAGATGCTCTTGGGCTCGGAGGAGAAGACCCAGCTGATGGTGTGCCCGGCCTCGCGCACCTCCATGGGGATCATGCTGTAGCAGCTGGACTTGATGAAGAGCTCCCGGGAGGCATCCCCAAACTGTGCAATCTCCTCCAGGGTCAGGGGCACGCTCAGCCTGCAGGGCGCAGCATCACAGTCACGTCAGGGTTTAAATGCACTGCATCACCGTTACACCGACTGCATCACTATCAAACACACTGCATCACCGTTACACCGACTGCATCACTATCAAACCCACAGCATCACCGTTACACCGACCGCATCACTATCAAACACACTGCATCACAGTTACACCAACCGCATCACTATCAAACACACTGCATCACCGTTACACCGACCGCATCACTATCAAACCCCCAGCATCAAAGTTACACCGACCGCATCACTATCAAACCCACTGCATCACCGTTACACCGACCGCATCACTATCAAACCCCCAGCATCACAGTTACACCGACCGCATCACTATCAAACCCACAGCATCACAGTTACACCGACCGCATCACTATCAAACCCACAGCATCACAGTTACACACGACCGCATCACTATCAAACCCACAGCATCAAAGTTACACCGACTGCATCACTATCAAACCCCCAGCATCACAGTTACACCGACCGCATCACTATCAAACCCACTGCATCACAGTTACACCGACCGCATCACTATCAAACCCACTGCATCACAGTTACACCGACCGCATCACTATCAAACCCACAGCATCACAGTTACACCGACCGCATCACTATCAAACACACTGCATCACAGTTACACTGACCGCATCACTATCAAACCCACAGCATCACAGTTACACACGACCGCATCACTATCAAACCCACTGCATCACAGTTACACTGACCGCATCACTATCAAACCCACAGCATCACAGTTACACCGACCGCATCACTATCAAACACACTGCATCACAGTTACACTGACCGCATCACTATCAAACCCACAGCATCACAGTTACACCGACCGCATCACTATCAAACACACTGCATCACAGTTACACACGACCACATCACTATCAAACCCACTGCATCACAGTTACACTGACCGCATCACTATCAAACCCACAGCATCACAGTTACACCGACCGCATCACTATCAAACACACTGCATCACAGTTACACTGACCGCATCACTATCAAACCCACAGCATCACAGTTACACACGACCGCATCACTATCAAACCCACTGCATCACAGTTACACCGACCGCATCACTATCAAACCCACTGCATCACAGTTACACCGACCGCATCACTATCAAACCCACAGTGCCACACTCACATTGACCGCATCACTATCAAACACACAGTGCCACACTCACATTGACCGCATCACTATCTCATGCTAACTATACAACCAATAAACGCATAAAACAGTAGCTCTGCATCTTACAGAGATATTGTTAAATTCACAGCCACTCAACCAGCAGTTACTTCTAAACCCAGAGCTTTGCAATTACACCAACAGAGTTACTCTTAAATCCACAGCCTCATAGTTGCACCACAGTCAGGTAATACCACACACACAACATCACAAATAAACCCACTGTGTAACAATCAAACCCAAAGCGTCACTACTGACCCCACATCGTAACTATCAAGCCAACAGCATCACTATTAAACTCATAGCATCTCTGATCAACAGCACACCAAAAGAGTCACTATCAAACCAACGGCACCACTGTCAAATCCACAGCCCCCCTATATTATGCAGCAGGCTGGTATAATTCACGATGTGGGGACTTAAACTCTACCCAGCTGGTGAGCAAACAGTATGGCATAGGGTTAAGACTCACGTGAGTTCTCCAGATTTGAGCAGGTATATCTCAGCGTCCTGCACGGTGGCCATCAGCTCCTCGGGGTCGTCAGGGATTGTGTCTCCTCCTGTGCTGGTGCTTGTACTTCTGATTAACCATAACAGCAAAAGGACACAGAAATGTTCTTATACTATAATGTGTACACGTGTGTTTGTATGAGTATTTTTGACTGTGTTCTAGTGTTATAAAGTGTATGTGTGTGTTTGTGCGTATGCATATATTTGTGTATGTTCTTATATTATAAAGTGTATATGTGTATGTGTGTATGTTCTTATAAAGTGTATATGTGTGTTTGTGTGTATGGACATGTTTGTGTATGCCCTTATAAGGTGTATGGTTGTGTTTGTGCATATGCGTGTGTCTGTGTATGTTTTTTTAAAGTGTATCTGTGTGTTTGAGCGTATGGATGTGCTTATGTGCATGTGTGCTTGTGTGTATGGGTGTGTCAGTGTATATGCGTGTGTTTGTGTGTATGTGTGTGTGTTTGTGCATACGTGTGTGCTTGTGCGTGTGGGTGTGTCGGTGCATATGGGTGTGTTTGTGTCTGTCTGTGTGTGTTACGCAGCCTGCTGCGATGGGTCAGCTGGTGGGACTCACAGCTCCGCGTTAGCAGGCGGGCCCCTCGTCCCCTGGTCCCTCTCTGGAGAGTCTCCTGTGGTCTGGGACAGAGAGTCGCTGTCGTAGATCCCGTTCACTTCCTCCTCCGTGATGATGTCAAAGGTGCCATCGTCCGGCTTGTGAGACGGGTCTGTCACTGCGGCACAGGAAACAAGAAACAGGAAACAGGAAGTCGTGAACCTGTCCCACTTTTCGCGTCACATGGTGAAAGACTCCTGGTCATGTTTCTTCCTCTCCTGTTCTATGTTTCTTTCGGCTACACATGTCTTGGCTGTGCTGTTTTGTTGAAAGTAATGGGAGCATCTGGACTTCATTTAATAAAGAGAGTATCTTGTGTTAAGACTGAGGCTCCTCTACCACCCTCATGTTTAACCAGCAGTACACATAAAATACCACAGGCAGACCTCAGAAGGGCCTCTGTCAGGAACAGGCTGGTTGAGTTCTCACAGCGCTCAGAAATGTAGCTTCTTCACCCCACTACCTCCATGAGTCTGTCCCATTAGCACTAGAACAGGGTTCTCAAGGAACCGAAACACCACTGTGGGAGGCTCCCTGTTTGTGCTGATGTCAGAGTGTGCTGGATGCACTTGCTGTTCGGTGAAAATACAGAGATCTCTGTATGTAGCAGATGCATCATCATGTATTTGCTTAGGTGATGGGCAGTGATGATGAATTCAACAGCCTCCAATGTTTATCATTAAAACTAAAAACACTGTTGGTGATTCTGTTTACCAGTCCATAACCTCACAGATTGTTGTACAATCCTACTACTGTTACTGTGTGTCTGTGTGTGCAAGTGTGCATGTACCAGTGTGTGTTTGTCTGTATGTACAGTACATAAGTGTGTTTCCGCATATAGGTGTGGTGTGCGATGTGTTGATTCTGTACATACGTTTGCATTTGTGTGCACGTGGTATCAGTCTGCTGGCTGTCTCCTCACCTGTGACCCTGGGTGTGGGCGTGTAAGGGGCGGGGGCGGGGCCAGAGGGCGGGGCGTGGTTGCCCAGCTCGGCCTGCGTGAGGCGCTCCACCACGGCGCTGTGCTGGGAGTAGCAGTCGCGGCAGCAGCGCTCCTTCTTGCCCCCGTGCTTCGTCATCACAAAGTTGTTGCTGCAGTAGTAGCAGAAGATGCGTCCGCACAGCCTGGGGATGCCACAGGGAAAATGCTTTCAGGGCTGAACACACACACACACACACACACACGTGTCTGTGCAATCTTAGCCCTGTGTGTGAGACACTGGCTATTGTTCACATCCAGTGAATAGTGGTATCCTTGTTTGTGTAACGTTTCGTGTTCTTTTGTTCTATGCCCTTCGTGCTTGACTTCTGGAATCACTTTGGAAAACAGTGTCTGCTAGACACGTAATGTAACGTGAAATGTAGTCATCTTGTACATGGCTGTGGATAAGAGCATCTACTGGATGCCACAGTGTAAATATGTCATTAAAGGCATTCATCTTGTGCATTGCTCTTGACAAGAGTGACAACATGTAAATGTAAACGTAAAAATAAATCTTTCATGTCTCTGCCAGAACATCTGGCCCCTATTTTCAATTCTAACAGCATTCACAGTATCCTAAATTCTAAGAACACTCACAGTGTTCTAAATGCTAACAGTATTCACAGTAATTCTAAATTCCAGCAGCATTCACACAACTGAAAAGGGTCCATGTGAACTTCTATGACCCCTGTTTGTTGCTGTTTTTGTTTTGCGGCCCACTCTCACCTGCAGTGGTGCCTCCGCAGCAGCCAGGTGAACTGGCTCTGGCAGCCCAGGCAGTGGGTGGCCTCTTTGTCCACCAGCCACCACTGCTCCTCCGCCCGCAGCTTCTGCTCGAACTCCAGCGCGTCCGACTTCTGCCACAGAGCGTCCTTATCCCTGCAAGGGGTACCACACGGTTAGAGCCCTCACAGCTTAGGACCCGGAAGGAGATGGGTTTGATTCCTCGGTGGCGCTTACTACCATTTTACTAAAATTTTTCACTGCACGCCAAGGACAAATTTGTGTTAACTGGATGAGTAAAGGCGTGTCTGAGGTGATTCTGCGTTTCTGAGAGGGCCTGGGACCAGCGAGTTGAACCGATCCTAGAGAACTGATCCTGGATGCAGATTTGCACAGAATGAATCACATGTGGGGGAATGCTGGATCGGAGGTGTAATGGCATATTAACGCCCGGACGGTTTTCACCACCTGGTAATTTCTTTAGGGAATAAAATGCCCCTGATGCTGAACTGACAGCCACTGACAGAACTGGCTGCATACAAAGTCTGTTCTGTCCTCATTAATGATGCGACCGAAACACACACTTGCTCGGGAAAATGGACTGTGCAGACACAATGCAGATAAAGGCACCTGATGAGCTCGATGAGGCGCTCCTCCAGATTGGTCTTGGTTCTGCACAGGTCATCTACCTCGGCGGCCATCTTGAGGGCGTGGCTTTGTTTTTCAGCCAGGGCAGTCTCGAGCTTTTCCTTCAGCTCCTCGCATCCTCTCTTTGCTAACGATAGGTCCGCCTCAGCTCTGGTACAGGAGGGAAGCAGGAGAGGGAGAGAGAGGGAGCAGGAGGGTGGAGGATAGAACAGAGAGGGAGCCGGACAGTGAGAGAGAGTGGAGAGGCAGACGGAGAGAGGAGCAGAGGGGGAGAAAGAGAGAGAGAGAGAGAGAGAGAAAGCAGAACAGAGAGAGGGAGGAAGAGACAAACAGTCAAGCAGTGAGACACAGAGAGAAACAGCACTCGGGGGGGTCAATAACTCTGCCTGTCTAGCGACGAGGTTACACACTGTGAGGCCAAGAATCACAAATAAAACAACATCATATTAGTAACTTTTACACCAGACAAATCAATATGCCAGAGACAGAGAAAGTTCTGTTCTTTTATGCTTTTTTAGTGTTATTATTTCACGCACAAAAAACTCCTGTCAGATCTGCACAGTGTGTCTGTAAAACTCTAGAATACCACACAGGCAAATGACCAGCAGAGATGGGATGAATGGCTTGTTTTCATCATTATGACTTCATTTTGTGACACAATACTGTATTGTCCCATTATCTATGCACTGGAAATTTCCATGTTCCAGTTCCATGTTAGAACTGTTGATTTAATTCATTTCAACTAACCATGAACAGTCTGCGTCCAACTTTTCAATCAACACAATTAAAAGGTGTGATGGAAAATTTTGGAAAAAATGTCAATTGACTGAAAACAGGTTCAGGTCTAATCACTTCAATCTTTGGTCCAGACTTCTAGAGCCAAACGCTCTCTGAACACCGCGTGCATGTGTGGTTTGACCTCTCACCTTTCCAAGTTTTCCCTCAGCCGCTGTAGCTCCTCCTCCTTCTGCTGCATGGCAGCGTCGTGCTTCTCTCCAATCAGCCGGCAGTTCTCCCCGTTCACGGCCTTCAGTACACACAGAAAGAAAAGCCTTTAAACAGACTGCTGTTTATCATGCTGCCACGTGTTGAGAACAGAGAACAGAGACATAAATGGGCTGTCTGAGGAGACAAAGGCTAACTGGCTAACTTAAATGCATCACATCCCAACTACTAAAAGGATTTTTAAACGCTAATTAAGAACCAAAAAGGAACATTAGCGGGAGGTCACTTGACCATTCCGACCTTCTTCCATTTTCAATCTGACTCTTCCCTATAGAAACAGAGTTGGGCACCTCGTGACAAAGAAGACCGAGAGCCACACTATATTAAAGCTGATTGGCTGACCGACTCTGGTTAGACAGACATGCACAGTGCACTATATATATATATATATATATATATATAAAACAGACACACACACACACAGAATGGAAACACCAAATAAAAAAATGAAAAAGGACATATTAAATAACAAAAAGCATATTTTGAAGTTCCTAAATCACAATTAAAAAATAGTTTTTAGTAAATAGTGTGTGAATGGTGTTGTGGTCTGACACTGATGCTCATTCAACTTGAATGGATACACTTCTGGTTGCTTGTGCTGGAAGTTGCTCTGCATAAAAATGTTGCTAAATGATCATAATGTAATGTAATAACTCTTATGTTTCTGCCATAAAAGATGTCTTAAAAGTAGCGTTTTAATATGTGAGTTTCTAAATCAACAAGAGAGACCTAACAGATTTCAAAATAGGTCAAACAGTTGGTGACAGAATTGCAGGTGCATCAGCCAAAATTATTTAATGTGTCAAGTGGAACAGTCTCAACAAAAACTGTATGTTGTGAGCTTCATAAAGTTGATATTTATGGCCAGGCTGCTATTTGGAAACTCCTTGAACCAAGGCCAATGTGCAACAACACATAACTTGGTGTAATGAGCACAAAACCCAGACTTATGAGCGGTATATGCAAGTAATAGGGTCTGATGAATTGTCTTTTTTTCCTGCAACTGGATGGATTTATGTTTGGAGAAAGCCAAAGAAGCCTTCAATCCATAGTGGCTGCTCCCAGCTGTTAAAAATGATGCTTGATCGGTTATGGTATAGGCAGTCATCTTGTACAAGTCATTGTGTCTGATTATTACTCTGCAAGGTACAGTAACAGCAAAGGACTGAAGCAGCTTTGAAGTCAAAGGATAGTCCAACACCTTATTAGTTAATAAATATAATAAATATTCACATATTATTTGGCATTTACAGTATTTTATCTATCCTCACTATATGTTCAATCTGCTGCAGGATTGCGTAAGCTGTGAACCTCTTCTATGGCAGCCTCTGTTAAAAGGGTGCTGTTTGTTAAAAGGCTTTGGTAAAGCTCTGATAGGGGTTGAACCTGCAATCTCGCACCATCTGTGCTGTGGAGCTCTAACTGCACTAATGGAAGGATTCAAGGAAAGTTTTTTCTTTAACTCAGCTCAGTACTCAATCACAGCCTCAAGTGATGTTCTCTGACAGAGTTCAGCTGGGGTGAAAACCAGCATCACAAAGTGGTCCCCGGGTTAGGAAAGACTCCTCTGAACACAGGACCACTTGACCTTTGACCTTTTTTCCTGCCCTGTATGACATCACAAACCTCCAGATCAGACACTCTGGTCTCCAGACGAGACACCTTCTCTAGCTCTGCCTTCAGCTGTCCTTGAAGAGACACCACCTCCTCACTGGCAGTCTGAGGGAAACAGGGGTTTTAATTTTAAGAATAAAAGTAACACTCATAGCTCAGTTAATCTGACTGCTGAAATATCGAGAACAAAGCCTCTCTTTTTATGATTTCCGTGGGTCCTTTTCACAATTTTTAAGTGAAATTGAAATTTCAGCTGATAGGTTAAATACAGACATGGATAGATCTAAAGAATATAGGTAACTATATTCAGAAAAGATGCACACCCACTGCGTTTTTCAGAGGTGAGACTAAAGACTGAAATGTTTCGCCATGCAGCCTTCTTCAGTGAAAAGATGGAGAAAGTCATGTAATGTCAGTGTGGGAGTGCTTCTGAAAGCCTTAGTCAATGGGCATAATGATTATTTTAATGAGGACCAATCGGAAGTGAGCTGTCTCCATGCAGACTCCACAGTG
This sequence comes from Megalops cyprinoides, assembly GCF_013368585.1. Lineage (NCBI taxonomy): Eukaryota > Metazoa > Chordata > Actinopteri > Elopiformes > Megalopidae > Megalops > Megalops cyprinoides. Next base: position 28,662,445 of record NC_050584.1, on the reverse strand, counting down.
CAGCCTACAGGAGGGGCCTTGCAATTACGCCCACTTTCCCCATCAGCCTTCTCAGCCCCCACACAAACTGCCCTGTGCTCTGCTCATATCAGCTCAGTTTCTGCACTGCAATCAAGATGAAAGTGAGTACACAAAATAACATGATAATTTAAAAAAGGGAAATGACTCTAACTGGTGGTGAAGTAAGTTTTCCAAAGTAAATCGAGCTTTGAGACGTCCAGATTCCACTTTTTAAAAGATCCATGTTGAAGTACGTTACCCCGATTAAAGGAAATAAGGAACAGAAGACGTACTGCTTCTCCATCAGTGTTTCAAATCCCCCCCCCCACACGCCTTTACCTTGATCTGATTCTGGTAGTTCATGGCCTCGCTGCTCATCTGGAACTTGACGGCAGCGATCTCCTCACGCGTTGACTCCCGGAGGCTCTGGGCCTGGGTCTCCGCCCGCTCCAGCCTGCCCTGGAGGTCCTGAACCGTGGTTGGGAGGTTCTCTGCCCGGCCCAGGTCCTCCTGCAGAGCTGCGTTCTCCTCCCTCAGTGTGGCCATGCTGGCGGTCAGCCTGTCCATCTCCCGGGCCCCTTCCTCCTCCACCTCCCGCAGCCGCGCCGAGACGTCCGCCAACTTCTGCCGCGCCTCCTGGTTCTCCGAGGTCAGCTTGCAGACGGTGATGCCCAGCTCGGCCATCTCCATGTTGGCCCGGTGGAGGCCCTCCCTGGCCTCCGCCACCTCCAGGACCAGCTTCTCGTTGCGTTCCTTCAGAGAGGTCAGCTCCTCTCTTGCAGAGTTGGCCTCGGAGACCAGGTCAGCCCGGGCCCGTTCACCCTCCGCCCTCACGACCTCCTCCTCCAGCCTGCAGTGCTGCAGCTCCTCCAGGTGCCCACGGTTCAGCTCCTCCAGCCGCCCCTGTAGCTGCTCCGTCAGGACCTTGAGTTCGTCCCGTGAGGCCTCCGCCACCTCCAGCCGCGCCCTCACCTTGGCCTCCTCATCCCCAGTGCTCTGCAGCTTGGCCCGCAGCTCCAGCACCTCCGCCTGCAGCCTGGAGACCTCCTTGAGGTTCAGGTCCAGCTGGGCCTCTACCAGCGAGAGGCGGGAGGTGGCCTCCTGTGCCTCCTTATCCCCGGTGCCGCTCCTCTCCTGCTCTAGCACCTCCACCCTGGCCTCCAGCTCCCGGCAGCGGCCAGCCTTCTCCCGGAGCTGCTCCTGGAGGTCGGCCTCGCTCTTGCGGGAGGCGGCCAGGCTCTTCTCCAGCTCGGAGATCTGGGCGCTGATGGTGCGCAGCTCGGCCTGCATGGAGGACAGCGCCCCCTTGACAGTGGCCTGCTCCTCCCTCAACTCCCGGTTCTCCTGCTCCAGCTTCTTCAGCGCCGCCTCTGAGAGCTGCCTCTGCAGAAGCGCCCTCTGGCAGGCCTCCTCCAGCCGCCGGTTCTCCTCCCGCAGCCTCCTCTCCTTCTCATCCACCGTCACCTTGGCATCCTCCAGCTGGCCCCTCAGCTGCTTCTCCAACGCCCGCAGGGCGGCCAGCTCGCCCTCCAGGGCCGCCCGGCTCTCTGTCAGCTCCCTCTTTGTCTCCTCGTTCCTCTTGACTGTCTGGAGCAGCTTGCCATTGAGCTCCATCAGGCTGGCGCACTGGGTCTTGTACTCCTCCATCTTCTTGCTCTGGTCTTTCAAGCTTCCCTCTAGCTCGGCCACACTGCCGCTCAGTGCGTCCCTCTCCCTCCCCATGCTCTCCGCCTGCTTCTCCAGGTCCTGGACCCTCTTGGTGCCGGCGGACAGCTCCTTCTCCTTGGCCCTGAGCTGCTCTGTGATGTCCTGGAGCTGGCCCTCTAGGGAATCCTTCAGGCTGCCGTACCTTTGCTGGAGCTCCTCCTTCTCCTCTTGCGTCCTCCTCTTCAGCTCCTCCGCCTGCCTCTCTCGGGCCTCCAGGGAGCTCTGCAGGACCTGCAGTTGCATCTGCAGGTTGCTGGCCTCCTTCTCCTTCAGTGTTAGTGCCCCCTGCAACTTGTCCGCACCATCATGCAGCTCCTCGGCCTGCTCCAGCAGCCTGGCTCTCTCTTCCCCAGCGGCTGCCGTCAGGGCGGCCAGCCGGGCCTCGTTATCCCTCAGGACGGCCTCCTTCTGCCGCACCTCCTCCGCGAGCCTGTCTGCCAGCCGCGCCCTCTCCTCTCCTGCCTTCAGGGTCTCCAGCTTCTCCCGCTCTGCCTCGTTCAGCTTGTCCAGCAGGTCGTGGATCTTCTGCGCCGAGTCAAAGTAGCTGGCGGTCTGTTGGCCCTTCTCGCTCAGCACCCCGTCCAGCCGGGCCATCAACTCCACGTTCCGCTGCTCGGCCGTGGCCAGCTTGGCCCGCAGGTCGCGGGAGACCTCCTCCCTGGCCTGCTCGCCGCCCCTCAGGGCGTCCAGCTCCTGGGCCAGGGCCTGCGCCCTCTCGCCCGCCTCGCCCGCCTCCCGCCGCAGCTGCTCCAGCTGCCGCTGCTTGTGGGCGGAGTCCTCCTCCAGCATGCGCAGGCTCTGCTGAAGCTGGCTGAAGGCGCCGTGCGAGGCCAGTGCCACGTCCAGCTGGGCCTGCAGCTCCTCCACCACCCGCCGCAGCTCCGTGCCCTCCTCGCTCATCTGCCGCACGCGCTCCAGCAGCTCCTGCTGCTTCAGCTCCGAGCGGTCCAGCTCCAGCCGCAGCTCGTCCACCGTGCCCACGCCGGGCGGCTCGCCCGACTCGTCCAGGAGGCCGTGGCCCAGGTCCGGGCTACAGGGGAACTCCTGCGCCTGCTGAGAGAGACATGGTGACAGAAGGAGGTTAGAAGAGCCAGCAGGGTCAACACGGCGAGACAGTGGGGACAGGGGAGTTAACATAGTTAGAAGAGATAGAAAGAATTAGCTGGGTTAGCGCGGTTTGTTGGGTTAGTGGGAGTAGTGGAGTTAGCAGCGTTAGCGGGAGTCAGCAGGGCTACCCAGGTCAGCAAAACTAGCGGGGTCAACAGAATTTGCTGAAGCAACAGAGTTAGCAGTGTTAGCAGAATTGCTGGGGTTAGCTGGGTTAGGAGGATTAGCAGGGTTAACACGGTTTGCCGAGTTAGTGGGGGTAATGGAATTGACAGGGTTAGCGGTGTTAGCAGGATTGCTGCAGCAAACTGGATTAGCAGGGTTAGCACGGTTTGTCGAGTTAGTAGGGCTAGAGGAGTTAGTGGATTAGCGGATTTAGTAGAGTCAGGATTGCTGAGGTTATCTGGGTTAGCGAAGGTGAGGGGAGTTGGCCAGGTTAGTGGGATTAGCAGGGTTGGGCTACTTTGCTGGGATAGCAGGGGCAGCCAGTGTTAGCAGAGTTATTACAGATTCTTGGATTTCTTTATACAACTAATACCTATACAGGGCCCAGGCAACTGTGTAAACTAACTTAAGACAGACAGAAAGACATGATTCAGATTTAAATTTAAAAAATGTACCTGAATAGCTCACATTCCTGAATACTGTAAAATGAGCTGTTCAGACAAGCTCTAACTGGAGTAAAGCAGGGTTGTGGGTTATGAACCTAAGACCTACTGGCTGCAGTTCTCTCAGATCTGATTCACTCTGTGCTGTCACTGTATCCTACTCCAGTGTGATCCATTTTAACAGATCTACCGCTAGTTTTAAATAACTAAATCACACTACAGGCTGTGACTCAATTTATGGCACACACTGATTTATAGTGTTTAGAGATGATATAAACTGACATCTAGAGGAAGTCCAAATAAAAATTATGGAAAAAGTAGAATTAAAAAAGGGGTTGTATCACCTGTGTGAAAAAAAACATGCTTTCCATTGAAATAACGCAAGTAATTTTCAAATAAATGTTTGAAAACTACTATAACAGTGCACATAAACATGTCTGCTCATTCTGTTGCACCCATGTAATTTATCTGTAATCATTATATGCAGAAATGCATGTATGTACTTATTGTTTTTAATCAGCATGCTCCTTATGATTGCTCACTGTCCTTTTATAGAACCAAATGATTCAGGCAGCAAAGCTTTATCATGATTTTAACAGTGGTGGGGACCCTTTTCTGGACTTCGATATTCAAGCTGCTGGTTATATAGGTTGAGCGAATTCGTTTCCCCTACATATTACCCCACACTGCTGCTGTTTCAGAACTGTAGCTGGATGGAGGGTTAGCTGTGAGTACATGCCGTGAAGTTTACCTGTGAGCAAACTCGGAAACCCAGCGGAATCCCTGGCCATCTTAAGTCACAGTCAACTGCTACCACTAGGACTGATGTTTATTTTATGTGTAGTATTGCAATGTAATTTGGATTCTGTGTTCTAGTGTACTTGGCTTCTGTTGCCTAGTCTCATTGCACAAGTTAACTGGTGGTAGGGCTCGAACGGCGTCATGTTCACACTCACTGGTCTGCAGTGTTAATTTTGGCATCTGATTTTTGGCGGCTTTTGATTCAGTCTTTTGACTAAAATGCATATTAGCTTTTGTCACATTTTAGTCTTTTACATTATTATTAGTTTTAGTCTAGTTTTAGTTGATGAAAACTATAGAAGACTTAGGAACTCCTAGCTGTAGCCTAAACTTGATGTGTCATGCACTGTATGCTGTATAAAGATGTAATATGTGTCTTTTAATATGTAATATGTGCACTGTGGAAGGAATATGACTTATTCTTTGGCTGTTTGTCAAATAGATCTGACATTAATTCAAAAATATTCTTTTGCACTCGGTTGTTTATTATGGACAATATTTCCACTGACTTTGTCTTAAAGTGAAGGACCTAGCTCAGAACAAGCTCAGAACTCAGTGTTATTGTCAATAGCGCTAGTGATGTAGATACAATTTCTCCATAAATCGGCTCTTTTTTTTCTTCCGAGTGTTCCATTGGCGGGGCAGCCCGACCTGGACCTGTATATCAACCAATCATAAGCATGCAGTACGCGATTATGGGTGTTTTGTAAAGTGAGTGCCTGCACGTAATCTGATTTTTAAAAAATATGGTAGCTAAATTGCTTGTCCATTCGTCTGTCTCTGAGATCGTTTCATTATTATTTGTAAATGAAAATTGTGTTATATTTTGTCACAATTTTTATTTCCAAAGGTACATTTTTATTTCGTTATCATCTCATATTCGTCATGGAAGAAGGTTCGTTGACGAAAATTTTTCGTCATAGTTTTTGTCAACGAAATTAACACTGCTGGTCTGTGAGTGTTGTTAGCCTGGTCTGATACTGTTCCTCATTTAACGTGAATGGATACACTTTTGTCGTATTGTTTTGGAAGTTGCGCTGGATAAGAGCATCTGCTAAATGCATGTAATGTAATGCGATTAAGTGTTGATTGATCAGCGATTGCTGCTTAGAGGTTTACCTGTGAGTAGGTGCTGTTGATTGGAAGTCAGTGATCACAGGTTTACCTGTGAGTAGGTGCTGTTTGATCAGGAGTTGGTGATTAAAGGTTTATCTGTGAGCAGGTGTGTACCTGTGAGTAGATGCTGTTTGATCAGGGGTTGGTGATTAAAGGTTTACCTGTGAGTAGGTGCTGACTAGGCTGTTGATGCTGGAGCTACGGCTGGGCGGTTTCCACATGTGAGCAGGCGAGTTGGCTAATCCCAGGGTCCTCCTGCAGCACAACACACACGGTCACACATGAACACATGCGGTCACACATGAACACATGCGGTCACACACGCTCACACATGGTCACACGTGATCACACATGGCCCCACACTGACATACGGCCACCGTGATCGAAAGGACCTGAGCCTAAAATCACTGTGCCCGCTCACTGGTCAAAGCTAGCCAGCATTCAGCTCCAAAATAAACAATTCAAGAAAATATAACGCTGACACTAACATTTCAGCAGTGCCAGTATCATAGACAATGGAATCTCCAGTGTAGTCTGGTTTTTGAGCTTAAACTTCCCTGTGCAGAGAAGCTGTTTTTTTATTCTTTGCAGTAGTATCTCTGGTCTCAAAGCTGAAGAGGTAAAACAGCCATTACGATACATTATCATTAGTCATTACTGTGATGTTTCATCATGCCATTTCTTACATGAACGAGACCCATGCAAGACTCTGTTGAGTTACACTTTATTTACTGAGACTATAAGCACACAACTACATAGAAGTGGTTATGCATTGTCTTACATCATCCATCAATGAACTACACTGGCGCACTTCAAATACTACAATTACCGTCCATTACCCTTAGTCATTATGCTACATTATCGTTATTACACATTTCTGAGACAAAGCTCTCCTTCAGAACGCACTAGCTGGGGTTCTTATGGAAATCATTTTCAATTAAGCATTATGGGAACATTGGATCAGAGGGACCGCCTACTCTTTGCGAAAAGTTCCACTGAATGCTTACTGACCACAGAGAGTGTGTTTAGCGTCACATCCAAAAGAGCGCTCCAGTAGCAACACACACCCTTTTCTGTATTTGGGCATTGGTTTTGTACCCTGTCCACCCCCTGCTGGTCCACAAACGTTATTTTCCTCAACCATTTGATCTTACCAAGACCAAGCGTCGACAATGACTGTGTCCCAATACTAAGTCAGCTGCCTGCTGCCTGCATCCTCAGAAGTGAGCTCCCTTATAAGGTAGCATCCTAACGGAAAAGAGACCGAAAGGCGACGAAATTGGGACACACTTTGAAGGCAGGATGACGTCATAGATCGTTTGCGTCCCTGGAGAGAAGATTAGTTTAGCGTTCATGTAACTAAATAAGTAGCCACTAGATCAGTTACTTTTTTCAATTGAATCAGATTATCCTGTTAAATATTTCAGTACCTGTAAAAGACTTCACCTTTGTTCCATGGACAACCAACCTGCCACTACGTTAGCTAGATAGCTAGCTTTTTCCATTGGAAAGTAATGAGATTACTAGCAAGCTAGGTAGCTAGATCACAGAAAGCTCTCCGAGGCTTAAAAACATTATGTACATTATTCCAGTGTATTAAATAATTACAATGTATTTTTTTAGATATAACCGCAACAAATTATTGAATTCACTGTATACGGACATTTATAATAGGCTCCTCTACAACCACCGCATCTACCGCTGTGGTGTTTTCAGCCGCCATTAACTTAACGGAAGTTGAGAAGCCTGAGGTAATCACAAAGACTTATGGGATACCCTACCTGGCGAAGGATACATCGGATGCTGCCTTAAAATTTAACCAAAATAAGGCACCTTAGAAGGGTGCATTTTATGATGACTTCAGTTTGGGACATGCCTATGAAGGGCAAGTGTGCAAAATTGTGAAAATAGTGAAAATGCTCCCTTTAAATGCTGCCTTCTAAGGCAGCTGATTTCATATTGAGACACAGCCAATATATTTCACACTGCCAACCCCTCTACAGAAAGCAGTACACATGCATTGGAGAATGAAATTAAACATTAGCTACAAAAGGCAAAACTGACTTCCCATTAGAGGCAACCCTCTCTGATGGAAGTATTCTTGTA
>NC_050584.1:28640000-28650000 GCF_013368585.1 Megalops cyprinoides | reverse complement strand
ATAGCCTTAAAAGACCTCATTTTATTAATTACTATGTTCGTTGAGGAATGTTAACTATCCTCGCCAAATGGCCAGTGCCTCTGGGGATAGGCATGTCCCCTATACATAACTGGTACCCCGTCTGAGGAAGACTAACATCCCCCTACAGCAGACAGCCATGAATAGGTTTATGACTGCAGTGCTGCAAATAGCTCTGTCCATACTCACTGAGAGTAAAACAAAGAACACTTATTCCTCATTTAACCTCACCTAAACCTGAAGTGAAAGAAGAACAGCACAAACAATACCCTTCGTAAAGGGCATCTGCACACAGTAGGTTCACACCCTGATGCAAGATTACAGAAATGCTAAAATACTGTAGAAGAATAACAGATGCTATGCAGACTCTCTGGTCTTTATTCTGTGTAGTTTGCCTCATGTACAGCACTAGGTTCATTGAATAGGATTTAAAAACAGCTTAGAATTCACATAATGAAAACCATTTTAACACACATTAATTCCATTGTGATACCACACTACATTCAGAGATCAAAGTATTTAGACTGATGCCCTCCCAAAATGGTTTCTAACCTAACAAAAATGAATCAAAACGGATTTCAATCACTTCAATCCAGTACTAATGCTGACTAGAGAGATCAAGTAGTACCTACCATAGAATATAGCATCTAATTTCATTTGATAATTACAGTTGCTTTTCAGGATAAATGCAATGATTTATTGTAAAATGCCATAGGCCTAATTACTTTTTACATGGCTGAATCTTCATTATTATGGTAAATGAATATGTGATATAAAGTTGCTGCTATAGCCTACTGCCCCCTTCATAAGTATTTGAAATGGCAGCGCCACCTAATCAATAATTAATAGCTTGCATAAGTGTACTGCCATCCACCTCGCTCAAATAAGCAGTATTTATTAACACCCTGCGCCATGAATACTGTAATCTGACGAGTTATACTCGCTCGGGTATTTCTTTATTTTACTGCATTATTAAATACATTGCACACACAATGCAGAATTGAATCACTCGTGTTATGCAGCATCATTTTGGGCATACAATTACACTGTAATTCTGCCCTGTCACACGTTGAGTAAGCAGTTTTTGCTTTTGAATCTACTGTTTGCACGGATAGTAAGGAGGGGTAACACTGGTATCATTGAGGTGACGTTCAATATATTCATATATATATCACACTGAAGTTGATATAAAAAGATCTAATGCTGCCATCAACGCAAACGGTGTCAGTATCAACCCAAACATGGTGAAATCAAACGTATGCGAAAGTAATTTTGTCGCTGACATCAAAGTCTTTAACAGCACGCTTTAAGATTGATTAATTCCCTTTTGCTGTTAGAAGGAATAAATCTCGATGCGCCTTCGAAAAGGCCAGTCCACGCACGCACACTTTCTCGGTGCGATCGATGTGCGGAAAGCGAGGTCGGAATCTGCGCTCCGAGGAAACGGGAAGCAGGCAAACGGAGACGCGCCCTGCGATATGCGGTTCCGCACTGTAACACAACTAGAAAGGACATAGACGTCAGCGTTTGTGCCATTTCACTTTCTGCGGGTTTAGAGAGGAGTCTCGCAAGGATCACTGTTATGACAACTCAGCGTGCCAAACAGTATATTTACATGTATATGCAAGCTATCGAAACGCCCTGTAAAGAATGGACTGATTTTTTTTTTTTTTTTTTTTTTTGTCTAAGGTAATAAGATTGAATCTGAAACAGAGCGATGACCTTTTTTTCTCACTTCAGAAAAAATAGTGCTGTTAATTATCTACATTCCAGAAAAAAGCGGAGCTGAAAGACTCCCATTTCACAAGAGCCTAGAAACAAGCACGGCCTTGTTAACATATAAAACATACATTTAGATAGCTGCCAGACTAGATTTAATAAATCAAAACATAACGGAGTCCTATGAATAATCTTAAACGAGTTGTAAAAATTGTCTGAAAGGACGTTGTTGACAGTGCCAATACACTAGTTGCTTAAATGTAACGTTAATGTAATAATACACATATATTGTTGGATCCCACATAACAAGTAAATACTTCCACGTGGTAACACGATGCTATACATACAAACACAATCACACAATAACATAAAAAGACAGAAAACAAACTTTGACATACTTAAAACTAGGTGATCCTGGGCAGTTGAGGTAGTTTACAAGTACACACTAACTTGCTACCAAAAAGGGGTGGCGATTAGTGTTTGATCGACATGTGGAAAACCAATTGAAAAGGGGAACATGGAAATTCTCAGTGAAGGACAGACTACGAAAAATATGTAGTCAGAGAGTTGGTCGCAGGCGTACCCTGAATCGACTGTAGGAGTTTAACAAGTTGTTTGCCATTGGAGTCGGAGCTGGGTAACCTGATCCTGGATCTGCTCTTGGGGCGTAGGTATGTGGAGCTAAACAGGGCATAGTTTGGTTGCAAGGTATTACAAAGTAAACAGAAATGTCATATGACTATTTTTTTCGTGAAGCCGCGATCCCAAAAGTGGACAGCGCTTAAACCTGATCCAAACCAGAAACTGCAGCCACAATAAATACGTGCACAACCATGCAGAATGATGTAACTTATTTTTTTGGAAATATATTTAAAGCCATCCGTTTGATTGCCCACTATTTCTGTGATGTATATTTTCGTTGCAGCCAACTTGTGCTGCCTACATAACCAAATACCCCTTACAATTTTGTTTTCTGAAACAATACGCAAAGTGTGTCAGACAGAAATGTGACATAGCCTACCTTCAAAAAGAAAACAAAACTTTCTAGCTCTAACTACAATTGACATGAAAGGCAATATTAAATAGTATACCTTGTATCTCGATTCGCGGTCTGTACGTTACAAAAATTTTAATCCGCATTTCAGATTTAGCCTACCTTGTTCTGCGGCTCTGTCATTGCAAGTGACAATTATCTGCTGGGGCTCAGTTTTAAATATTCGTCTTTCTGATTTATACACTGTGGACATCGGATGCGTTTCCTTTCGCAATGTTAGTTCCAATGACGAGTTATACTACTGATTGCAAATCCGATAGCGTGATAGTTTATGAGTTTATATTTAATGCTGATTCAGTCCCTTAATGCAGTCATGATTTTCCCCAAACATACTGTATTCTGCCATTGCAATAATGTTCACTGCGGAATGCATTCGGTGTGGAATAGATGATGCAAAAGGACGTGATCAATGAGATGGTGTTCATTAATTTTCGGAATAATCACGTGTAGCCGTAAAATATGTTCGTTGACTGTATCATCGATTGTATTTTTATCCCTTTATCAGCTGTGAAAACCCTTCCTGCCTCTTCAGAGCCCCTTCACAGGTTACAGGAGATGGACATAGAGCAGTCCATGCTAACCAGAGTTACCTCCTGTCTGCTGCAATAAGTGGTGTTTATTTTCGTTTTCTTGATAGTACGTCTTGGAAAAACAAGACCTCAAGGGGTTTATCCTTTCAATAAAAATTTCCGTTTCAATAAATAACTGTACTAATAGATCAAGCTCTTGTGTCCTGATACTGGATCAGCGCCCATGATTATCTATCATCTAGGATTATCTAACTGGACTGGATTAGGTTGTTTTAATTTTTGCTGCCGATTTCATCAGAGCAGGTGGCCCTTGAAAGGGATTTGTTCTGCACATGTCTGAGTATAAACAGGAGAATATATATGTATGTATTCACTTCAAGAACGTCTGACTGAATATGTGACCAAGAGCCTTCAATTTTTTGATAATTCCACATTGAAATGGAACATTAAGAAACTGGAATTACTTAAGTGATTTTAATGATTTCAAAAAACTTTCTGGTATCAACACGAATGTTGAAGAGTTCTATCAAATAAAGATGCATGTTTGCACGTGGACAAAGAACAGTGATTTGCTATCAAGGGCGTGTTTGTTTTTCTTGCAAAAACAAAAAGCCAAATCATTTCTAGTTTCAGAGGTCAAGAAAGCTGAAATGAAAGACTCCAATATTCCACTTTCACTTGTTTTTACAATCTGCAAAACAGTGCATGCATCTGGAGCACATTTCAATTCCTCAATTTCTATGCAATGCAGAATAAGTATATGCATTTTTCTTTTTGCAGCATGTCTCTTTGTCATGTTAGAAACTTGAACTTTGAAATACGAACTTTATCCTTCCTTAGCTGCTGACATGGGACACCCATGTTGTACCTATATTATTTTACAATAATTGTGACATGTGCTACATTACATTTTTGTCAATTAGCAGACACTCTTAACCTGAGCGACTTACATATAGGTTACATTTTTATTCACATTATCCATTCATACCACTGGATATTTACTGAGATAATTATAGGTCAAGTACCTTGCCCAAGGGTCCAGCAGGGAACCAAACAGGAACCTTTTGGTTATGAGCCCTGCTCCTTACTACTATTCTACACTGCTGCTCTATGTACTGTTCACTTAATGTTTGCTGCTGTTTTAAATGTTTTTAGAAAGGGAAACAACAGATAAATAAATGTCAATGGGTTGTTTTAGTATTTAGAGATCATTTATTTATTACAGTGACACCTCACAGTGAAGTCTGTGTGAGTCCAGCACAGAGTCCACAGACAGATGGAACGCACAGACAGGAAGGGGTCTCTTGTCTGGCAAGAAGCCTTGAGGTGATGTTTATGTACAATGTTGTAATTGTACATGTGTTGTACCTTGAGGTACAATGTTTATGTTTACCAGTGAAGGAAAAAAAGAAAAGTTTCCTGCTGAAGCTGACACTTTTTTTCACATTAGTGTATGTTTATTTTACCTGAGAGTGTGTGACTGTTTCCTCTTGTTTCTTTTAGGTTCTGCAATGTCAGCCTGTTGCCAAATGTTGGGCTTGTGCATCAGCCAGCTACCTGCGGTGACCTGAAGCACAATTGAAAAAAAAAGATCCCTGTAACAGATCCTCTTTCACTCGAGTCAATAGAAACTGTACCCTGTTTTTTGCCTTTTACAGCCCAGAAACACCAGCTCAAAACCATTTATGCCCATCACATCCAAGCAGAAGGACCAACCTTCAGGAGGTAGGAACCAACCTTATTTAATGTAGTGTTTGTCTGGGTTATTGAGTTTGCTCATTTCTCTGTGGTGTAATTTATAAATGTTTCCCGCATGTTCCAAGTGATGTACATATATAGTCCCACTGACGAGGAATCTGTATAGTTCAGGCACTTCTATTATTTACAATGAATGTTGGTCTGTTTCTTGGTCTTACCTCTTGTATTTTGTCTGTTAACACAAAAGAAGTCAATCAGCTTGTCTTCCTTTTTTAAATTAAGAATTTACCAGTATGAAGCCATTAAAATGATTATCATGTAAATACAACATTTAATCCAAATATCATAATTCATCACCAAATGTTTGTTTTGTTTTCAACAGAAACTTCACACAAAGACATGGGAGAAGAATCTACCACTCAATATTATGATATGGATTATGGTGATGAAATGTGTAATAAGAGTGGTGTGATCAAGTTTGGATCCATTGCAACCCCCATATTCTTCTCCGTGGTGATTGCACTGAGCCTCGTGGGAAACATTTTGGTTCTGGCAATCTTAGCGTTGTATGAAAACCTGCGATCGCTCACAAACACTTTCATCCTGAACCTGGCCTTGTCAGATTTGGTCTTCACCTTCGGGCTGCCGTTTTGGGCCTTTTATCACATGTGGGGCTGGACGCTCGGAGAACATGCCTGCAAGGCTGTGAATTTCATCTTTTTTACCGGCTTCTACAGCAGCATTGTCTTCCTGACCATGATGACCATCCATCGCTATCTGGCCGTGGTGCATCCGCTGTCCGACTTTGGCTTGAATAAGTGTTGTTACGGCATCACGACCTCCATCGTTATTTGGATAATGAGTTTCCTCGCGGCGGTTCCTGCCCTACTTTTCAGCGAAGTTCAAAAAGACGATCACGATCCCAGCGTTTTGCGCTGCGAATACAGAGATAAAACTTGGAAAATAGTTGGGATGTACATACAAAACGTGTTCTTCGTGCTTGCCTTTTCAGTGATTGCTTTCTGTTACATTCGCATTTTGGTAACAATACTTCGCTCAAGATCGCACTCAAGGTTCAGAACCGTGAAGCTAATTTTCGTCATCGTCGTGGTGTTTTTCGTGGGCTGGGCGCCGTACAATGCCACGGTATTTCTGAAATCGCTGACCGAGCTGAGTGTGAATGCGTTTACGGACTGCAGTGTCAGTACAGGGGTCGATTACAGCTTTTCCGTTTGTCGTCTGATCGCCTTCTCCCACTGCTGCCTCAACCCCGTGTTTTACGTTTTTGTTGGCGTGAAGTTCAGGAACCACTTGAAGATGATTCTGCACAGGGTTTTGCAGCGACAATCCAGCATCGAGCTGCAACCTCGTAGCAGCAGATATAACATCCACTCCCACGGCTCTATGTACTGAAAGCAGCATGTGATTCATACTCTGTAGCCTACCAATGCAATGCTCTAACCTGCTGATCAGATTTGACGGCAGTGTGACTTTTTTTAAAACCAAAAATTTGCCCATTCTGGTAGCTGGGTGGGTGGTATGTCATGGAGACTACTCAAAAGTTACTCAAAACTCAAAATTTATTTCCATTCAAATAAGTAAATGGATGAGAAGTAAAGTTTTTGATTAGGAGGTTTTTGACTTCAGCCCTGCTAAACCATGATGCCATCACCTCCAGGTACCATCGGTTTAAAAGATGTGCCTGTGGATACTTGCCCAGAGGTTTTTCTTTGTCTGTTTTCCTCACATCCATTTCATCTTTCACCCATAAAGTGCCAGTTGAAACAACTTGTCACCTCATAAATCATGAGATCACTTCACTTAGAATGGTTCAGTTGGTTTTGATTACTCTGGAGCCTCTTATAGGACACAGTCAAAAAAATAAACAGGCCATCCCATCAGTATCTTCAGTTTATTACCTTCTAGCGTCTTCATTTTACTAATCCTCAATTTACAGTGAGTTTACCTCGCCCAGAAATCCAGTTAATGTAAGGGTAGGAATTTCTAAACCGGGGGTAGTCTGAAGTTTGACAGATTGGGGGTGCAATTTAATAGGCCATGGATATGGATTGATAGATTGAAGGTCCGGATTAAAAATCAAATTTTACTTTTTGACCGTTTCCTCGAACAGGGTCCACACAATCCTTGCACACCCAGATCGACAGATGTGAACGCTCAAACAGCCGTGTGTGATCTACTGCTCCTATAGTGGCGTGAGACGGGAATTGTAACCATAACGTTGAGTCTCTCTGCATAACAGCATCTGCTAAGCAAACCTAATATAGTCTGTGCAGTACACTGTGCATTTGGGCTCGCTCTCAAGTCTGTCTGTCGTCCCTGGGGTGGCAGTGTACCATAGTGGTTAAGGAGCAGGACGTGCCATAATCAATGCAAAAAAAAAAAACTTGATGATTGATTTAAGTCGCACTGGATAAGAGCATCTGCTAAATGCCAATAATGTAATGTAACAACATCCTGGTGTGTTAAGTAGATCTGTATACAGATATGATTTTAAAGCAAAGCTACGATGTTAAAGACATAGCTCAGCAGGCATCAGAGGCTGTATATTTTGCTTACCACTAATTGGTATGATGAGTATGCTTATTGGCTGTGACCTGTGAAAAGAGCGAGCTTTGTGATCATGTGTTTTAGAATGTTCTTATTTCAATCCCTCACACTCATCAGTTGTAAATGTCTTTAATTTCACATTCCGGACGCTTGATTTTAGGCATTTTAATTTGCATTTAACACTTGCAGCATGCATTTTCATTTTGTCAGATTCCTCATTTAACATGTACTAATTAACTGTGTATAATAAATTGCATTAAAGACCTTGAAAGCTCATGCTTCTGGTTATTTCCTTCCTGGAGTAATAGACCCCCCAGGGTCCCAGGCTTGTGGGAGGCACTGCACTACAGTGGGAGATGTTTGTATGTGGAAAGCGGATAAGTGTGTGTTTGTTTATCACCTGGGCTAAGACTTCACCATGGTTAATAGTTAATGACAGTTAACCCAGAAGTAGTGTAAATAACATCATCAAGGAAAAGGTTTTTGTTCAAAGGGCAACAAGCCAGGCCATCCATCTGAATATCTCCTACAACACAGCTGGTGTATCATAATTTAATACTTACAATTTACACATATGTTAAAGTCAAGGAACTTCTCTCCTTTAAAACAACTTATACAGTACAAATGGAACAAATTCAATACAACTTTCAATGCAATTTTTATTTGTATGGCACTTTATTCAAAGGCCATTTACCACAAGGCAGCTTAACAGAGATCCTGTACCTCAATCCCCCAAAAGCAAGAGCAAGCTTAAGGAAACCATGGCAAGGAAAGGCTCCCTAGCTTAAGACAAAAACCTTGAGCAGAACCTGGTTCAAAGGGGAAACCCTCTGCCTCTGGTCTGTAATGGGCAGTCCATTTAGCTATAGGCCATTGGGTGAGTAGATTATATCAGTCTGTTGGGACTGGGATGGGAGTGTAGAGTGCAGGTATGTAGTGATGGGAGTGTAGAGTGTAGGTGTGTAGTGATGAGAAGCCATTAGTGAAGCAATGGCAGAAGATACTGGTAAATTCCTTGCATGACTGCAAGAGCACAACAAAAGGTACTACTTTATTGCATTAGTAGCTGTTGATAACATAAACAGAGTTAGTGCCACACATCTGGTACATACAATTCTGTATTTATTTTAGATTTTGTGGCAGATATTACAGTCAAATATACAAATCAAACTGTTTTCATTCAGAACAGCAACAGCCAAATGTTATCAGCACCCACCCACCCTTTCAAATATCATTTTAAACAGAAATGCTGTGTAGGTTTTCAGTCATCTTCTATATGGGGCCAGACTGCAACCAATTTCTTCCAACTGCTGCCTATTTGAGATGCATTTATCCTGACGTCCAGCAGAGGGCAGCAGGAGACTTCAAGTTAGGGTGCAGTGTTCATGTGCAATTATCGAAATACATTGAAAAGTTGGAAGTAAATAGACTTCAGCCTGTGTGTAGAAACTGGGCAGTACCGCAATGACCACGCCTTTTCAAACTCATTACCAGAGTGTGTCTACACTGTGATCTTGAGGACCAGGCAGCAAAGAATCAGAACCTGAAAAAAGCTACCAGTAAAATAAAACTCACCTCTGGTTTCTTTTGCATTGTGCAAAAGCACAGTCTAGTAGCAGGATGTACTTTTTTTCTTATCTTGTAAGAAAGATGCTTTTGAATTACATTTTCCTTCATGTTAGCAGACTTGAATTTTATGTTCTTACCTAAAATTTTGAAAATCTAATCAACAATACTGAATGGATTTCTCTCCACTTGATTAATGCAGTTTTATGGTAAACCAAAATCCAACCAAAACCCATGATAGAGGGGCTGAGTGGATGTGGTCTGGGCTCTGTGGAGGAAGGTCATTGTGTCAGAAATGCTGTAGAAGGACAGAGTTCCTGCACTGTGATCCAGGTACACTCCTATTCTGGTGGAGGAGTGGACAGGGATTTCAGTTTTCTCGCTTTTGTGCCAGGAAGAGCACCTAAAAGGAGACCAGTGCAAACTCCAGGACTTGTCATTATGTTGTAGACCACAGTCAGCATTCTCTCCTTTCCTGCTGACCTCTTTACCTGCCTATATCCACCCCAAAAATCCCACTCCACTCAGCCTCCCAGTAACAGCATCCAGACAGACCCTCTCTGCACAGCACTTGTTCCGTAGACTTATATCTCTCTGGATGATCAGGATATGATAAGGTCTCTGTAACACATGTCACCACTCTGTTCCCCTCAGAGAGACGGAGGTTTCCATGCGCTGTGTTGGGATCCAGTGTGAGCTGACAGTAATCTGAAAGAGGAAGAGCAAATATGAGAAGTAACCCACAACATTTCATTATCAACATTTTATCATTTTATATTTACATTATAATACATTATTTACACTTAGCAGATGCTCTTATCCAGAGTCGCTTACAGCTGTTACAGTT
>NC_050584.1:28577500-28637500 GCF_013368585.1 Megalops cyprinoides | reverse complement strand
ATTAAAATTTCGTAATATCTTTGATTATCCAAATCACACCAATACCCTTGTTAAATATTTTTTTTCTGTTACTGTTCATTTTATAATCTTTCATTGATTAAAAATTAACAGAAGCTTCTCAGTTAATACAGACCTTTTGTTTATTAATACACAAGCAGCCTCCTCAAAACTGAAAAATTCTTTGCTGAAATCATATTTAGAAACAAGCTCCAGCAGATGCTCCTATTCTTGTTCAGATCAGTGGCTCTGAGTCATGCATAGTATGCTTGAGTTAAATTTACAACATTAATATTTGGTAGTAGTATGGTTATTAAAAAGAATTCAAAAAGTTAAGTTTTTTTTTTTAGAAAAGTGAAGGGGAGAGTGGAGAGCTCTTCACTGGGAAAACTTTGCCTGTTGGGCACTGTTTTAGGGCTACACTGTGATACTGTGTTCCTGCTGGATTTAACATCACCGCCAGGAAGTATTATGAGCAGTGGAATGTGTCAGAACTCAGTTAACTGACGTAAGAGCTCACTCTGTCAATAGACCTATATGTGGTACCATGATTGATTGCACTATAAATTCAGTCCTCTCCAGACATATTTAACACAATTTACAATGTTGAAGGTTTCTATTCATAAAATCCTATAAACTTTGTTGATTCATTTTGGAATTCATACTACTGTGGAGAGTAGATAATTGTGTTGATTCTGCTGTATGTCCATGTGGAAGCTTTGTCTAAAATGATTATTTTCATTTCTGTGTACACCAAAAAAAATTTTTTTATATTTTTCATAGCTCATTTCTTTCCTCATGTTGAGTATTTGCACCATGCCTTTCTGTAGTCTGAATGGATCCAAAGTCTCATCAATTTACAGAGTACAGTTTCAAAACATTCAATCCCAACCTCAAACCCAGGATAGAAAGGCTGAGTGAATGTGGTCTGGACTCTGTGGAGGAGGATCATTGTGTCAGAGACGCTGTAGAAGGACAGAGTTCCTGCTCTGTGATCCAGGTACACTCCTATTCTGGAGGGGGGGGGGGGGGGGTAGGGATTGCAGCACGTTCATTATTGTGCAAGAAAGAGTACCTGGAAGGAGAGCAGCACAAACTCCAGGACTTGTTATGTCCCAGACCACAGTCAATCCTCCATCCTTTTCTGCTGATCTCTTTATATGAGACTGCTATATGAACCCAATCCCCACTCCACTCAGCCTCCCAGTAACAGCGTCCAGACACACCCTCTCTGCACGGTACTTGGGTCGAGCTCCAGTTGAATCTCTCTGGATGATCAGGATATGACTGGGTCTCTTCCACCCATGTAACCACTCTGTTCCCCTCAGACAGACAGAGGTTTCTGTCAGGCTTTCAGGTAGAAGGACCCAGGCGCAGACCGGGATGACAAACCATGTGCTGTGTTGGGGTCCAGTGTGAGCTGTGTGGAATCTGAAAGAGTAGACATTTAGGGACGTAATGCACAACCTATTATCAATATTTCAAACATTTATATTTGCATGATTTTTATGTTTTAATATTTCATTGCTCTTATCACTTATTTCCAATTTCAATCCTAATTATTTTTGGTAAATATTGATTTATTGTTCTCATCTCCTCTCTCCCATTTGACACCCTCATTTCAATATTTGCAATTTGCAATCAGACTCTGGTAGTGTGTGTGTGTGTGTGTGTGTGTTGGCATCTCATCTCTATTAAATCTCAACTGAGAGACTCACATTTTAAGAATTCTTCTCTGGTCCTGGGTTCAGACTCGACTTCTTGAACGTCTTTGAATTCACACAGACGTCTCAGCTTCACTGGATAAAGGGATAGAGAGAGAGAGAGGAAGCGAGAGACAGTAAGTGTCAGGCAGCACAGGCTAGGACTCAGTCGCAGACCCAAAAGCGCGAGTTTTCCGGGCAGAATAGTGAAAACACACGGCAGGATCGAAAAACCAGTACACAGGCAGGGTCAAAAACCAGAGAGGCAGTCCAAGGGAAAATCCAGAAACGGGAAAGCCAGAACGGGCAGGGTCGGAAAACGGGAGGGCACGATCGGGCGAACAAAGCAAAGCGGCAGGCAAAAAACGGAGTCAAAAACAGGCAGGTCGAATCTCGGAAAAACAGCAAACAATGATAACGGCGGGGACAAAACAGGTAGAACTACTGCTACGAACTAGCAAAGACTGCACAGCAAGCAGGGCATATAAAGGGACAGACCGACGAGGGGATGAGATGCAGGTGCGCAGGTAATCAGGCGGAGACAGGGCGGAGAGAAGGGCAGGGCAGAAACACAAGGGAAAAAAAAAAAAAAAAAAACAAAAGCACAGGGCTAGGAGGCGGGAGCACTGACAGTAAGTATAGAATCAGTATTTAAAAACAAAACTGATTTATGTCTTTAACTTTTCTCAGTTTTAATGTTTTTGTTATGCATAAAAACTATGTTTTTCAGAAAATAATGAAAACCTGAGTCAGAAATTTTGTCCAATTCCCCCTTGCAGACATCCTCCAGTCGCTTTTTCAGTTCAGACACAGATTTCCTCACAGTGTCAAAAGAGACATGTGGATTAGCAATGATACTGGGTAAGTCTCCAGGTCCAGGAGGGGCACAGAGAGACTGACAGCTCTGTACAGAAAAGGAAAGACAATCACTCAGACAGAAATGTATATGCCGAAAAACTGACAGACAGAGAAAGATTTTTCAATCGGCAGGAATCTCTCCAGCTCACATTGATGAGGTCAGGAGGAGCTCCACTGAAGAGCTCTGTGAGACACCCCCTTCTGTACTGCAGACAGTCATATAGATAGTGATGTTACCTGGAGGAAATGGATGTGATCCTCTGTGTGTGAAAGCTGCTCCAGCTCAGCATCTCTCCTCCTTAGCTCAGCAATCTCCTGCTCCAGTCGCTCCAGGAGTCTTTCAGCCCGACTCACTGCAGCCTTCTCCTGATCTCTGATCAGCACTTTCACATCAGAGTGCCTTCTCTCAATGGAGCGGATCAGCTCAGTAAACATCCTCTCATTGTCCTCTATTGCTGCCTTAGCAGAGCGCTGTTAGGAGATACAGACAGAGGAGAGCCGTACATTTTAACTAGGCCTTTCACTCAGCTCTTACTGGGACCCCAGACAGCCTGTTCTCCACAGTGTGGCTCAGTGGGATTGAGCCCCACAGGGCTGGAAAGTGGCTGAACACTGGGTTCCTCACTGGCTGACTGGAGGAGAGTCTGAAATGGCTCTTCCAGCAGCCCACTGTTGTCTTCTCCTCCAGTCAGTACCCACCGTGAGTGACTCCACAGCCTGTCTCAGATCCTGCAGCTTTTTCTCTCTCTCCTGGATTCTCTGCTGGAATTTCCTCTGTGTCTCTCCCAGCTGCTTCTGTGAACGTTTTTTCCAAACCATATTTTATTCTATTAAAGTTAATGACACTGTCATCAGGGGAACAAAATATCCATGCCATCATGTGAAATACTGCAGGTCATTGTATAGAACAGTAAAGCTTCTAAACTGCGTGTGAACCCTGTCCACTAATCATTTACATTTTTTCAAACCTTTATGATTTTCAACAATAAGCTGCAGTACAGGCACATAATTATAACACAATATTGTACCACTATAAAACACAACACTATAACTATTTTAAGAATAGTGTAAGTCATTATCATTATGCATTACTTTATTATTTACATCATTACAATAAAATATATCAGAGGAGAGTTAAAGTCCTTACCCTTTTCTCAGTCATTTCTATGACAACTGAGACTGTATCATGGCGTTTGTGTTTTTCTATTGTACACTGATAACAGATACACTGCTGGTCAGTATGACTGTAAACCTCTAGCAGTGTGTCATGATGAGAGCAGATCTTCTCCTGCAGCTGTCCAGAAGCATCAATCAGCTTGTGTTTCTTTCAAACTTCATGATGATTGAAGTCATCATGAAGTTTGAGGTGAGTATCACAGTAAGAGGCCAGACACACCAGGCAGGATTTGACGGTTTTACGCTTTCTCCCAGTGCAGACATCACAGGCCACATCTCCAGGTCCAGTGTAACAGTGAGCAGGAGGAGCAGCTTGGAGTCCCATTTTCTTCAGCTTCTCCACCATAGCAGCCAGTATGGTGTTTTTCTTCAGAACAGGCCTTTGGGTGAATGTCTCTCTGCACTGGGGACAGCTGTAGACACCAGTATGATCATCCTGATCCCAGTAGCCATTGATACAGTCCATGCAGAAACTGTGTCCACAGGAAATAGCCACCGGATCCATTAGTAGATCCAGACAGATGGGACAGCTGAACTGGTCCTGTTCCAGTCGATCTCCAGCTTGATCCATTTTACTGCTCATACTGACAGACTGTCCAAGTCTGAGTTTAGTTTTGTTTCTCTGAAAATGCGTGTGAGTGACTTCCTGGTTCTGTGAGCTGCTGCAGGAGGTGTGGCTTTGGACAGAGGGCAGGCTGGAAGGAACAGGGAGTGTGTAGAGTATGCCACTTTTTAGCCACCATGGCTCCTATTATTATTTCTACCACAGAGGTATAGGCAAGTGGTGAAAATTTTTGTCACAGCTCAGCGATAAATCTAATACATCACTTGGGAAGTCAATCACAGTGTGTAGGTGTTCTTTCATGATTCTGCTTTATTTCTATAAAATATCCTTTGTAAGAGATTCACGTCCACAATCTGAATACAGGGTGATTGTTGTACCGGTGTTTCCCGTGATGCTGTCTGTGTGGAGTTTAGCAGCAAACTGAGTCAGAAAGAGATGGACTGAACTGTCAGGCGGTGAAATGGGCCCCTGGTGAGCGAGAACACAGCCAGGTGAGTGTGAATGATCCAGTTCACCTGTTTCCTGGGAGCACTGCTCCCCCTTGTGGTGTTGAATAGTCCAGTTAACTTCTTTCAAAGTTTGTTTAACACTTCCTCTTAAACTACTGCATGGACTGTAGTTGTCATCTAGATTTTATGGTGTAAATAACAGTCCAAGATACAAATTACAAAATACCAAGATCCAGACCAGCTCAGCAAATACCACATGTACATGTCATGAGCTGACTGGATCACCACCCTTTCAGCACACCAAAACACGAGTAACACAGGTAAGTGGTGATTAAAAACAAGTTTTATTTTGATTATTTAGATATTTGTAGTCAGTAATTCATGAACACAAAAATTGACAGTCAGACATTTACTGGAGTAACCCCCCGCTCTCTCTGTCTCTTCCCAGCCCCACTGTGGCTATAGCCCCTGCCCTGGAGACCCCTTACAGGTAAGAATGTGTTCACACCCATACACCCCCCCCTCCACACACACACACACACAGTGCACCCCCATGGCTAAGAGCACAGGCTTAGCACACAGCAGCTCAACTCCTTCTGCATCGCTACTTTGTGTGTCAGGCTCATCTCACCATAGCAACCTCTACACTTGCTCAGGAGCGCTGTAGCGAGACAAATGCTCTCCACTTCACTCGCATGCAGCAGCAACTGCAAGCCACACTACAGTGCGCTGCAGTGGAGCGGGCGCACATTGGAGGATAGGCGCTACTCCGCTGACGCAATCCGAATGACTCTCAGGCACCTGAGGAAACACTAGGCGCCTGAGAGTAGCAAGACAGGGAGACCCTGGCTGAGCTAACCCTCCCTAATGCCTGCTGGAGCTAAACCAATGCCTTCTGCTACACAGCCACGAGAGAATCAATCAATACTTACACCAGCGACACTGGAGTGACACCTGAGTTAGTTTAGTGTTAAGACTGTGTTCTCTCAACCTCAGCAAACCTGGGATGCAGCTTTCACTCAAGGCAAGTGCTTTAGCCTTTGAGATATTGAGCACAAGTTTACTCGGGTTAAGGGAATAGAGTATAATTATTCATTAATCAGGATATTAATTAATGGGTCCACACAGCTCAGCTGAAAAGACCCAGTGGCTTAATGGATGAGGCGTCAGCCTCCGGAGCTGGGGATTGTGGGTTGGAGACCCACCTGGGCCGAGCTGTTGTAGTGCATTGGCGCGATGTGCATGTTCGGAGACATCAGTATGTCTCCTGGGCATTCTGAGACTGCAGACATGCTGGCCTCTCCACAGGAACCATTGGAAATACCTTATCGCCACATCACTGTGTGCTCCAGGCTGAAATTCCCATGGAAGGACCAGAAAGTCCTGAGCTGATGGTGTGGCCTCAGAGCAGCACTGTGAGCCATAGAATGAACAGAGGGAGGTGAAGAGGGTCAGTAAAGATGGGGATGGACGTTAGTATGAATGCAGTCTGAGTAGCATGCTGCCTGTTGCATGGATGTGCAGATACAGTGGAGTCTCCACAGCTCTGCATTGGGCATCACTCTTCCTGCCCTAGTGGTAGCACACAGTGATGTCCTATATAAAGACTGTATATAACATTCTGTTCTGTGCACAGGTAGAACAGGTAGAGTATCATTGAATATGCCGAAATTGCACAATGTACAGTACAATCTTCACATATTACTGCATATCATGCTATAAAGAGACACTGCACCGTATTGTATAGTTCACATACACAGCACTGCCTTCTGTACTTTATGCTATACACATCACCGGGGATGGTCAGTCTGACCCAAAACAGGAGCAAGAATCTACCAGTGCTATTGTTAAAATGCCATAGTAAGCAAAAGTATTTTCAAAGGTGTAATACTCAGTTCATGTACTGTATGAGAACTTTTTTTATTCATACAAACATACACTATATGGACAAATGTATTTGGCCAAACCTGTTTTTCAGGGTTTGGGCTAGGCCCCTTATCTCCAGTGAAGGGCACTTGGTATGCTTCAGCATACCAAGACATTTTGGACAGTGCTATGCTTCCAACTTTGTGGCAACAGTTTGGGGAAGGCCCTTTTCTATTCCAGCATGACTGTGCCCCAGTGCACAAAGCAAGGGCTATAAAGACATGGTTTGATGAGTTTGGTGCGGAAGAACTTGACTGGCCCGCACAGAGCCCTGACTTCAACCCCATCGAGCACCTTTGGGATGAACTGGAACAGAGATTGCGAGCCAGGCCTTCTCGTCCAACATCAGTGCCTGACCTCATAAATGCTCTACAGAATGAATGGGCACAAATTCCCACAGAAACACTCCAAAATATTGTGGAAAGCCTTCCAAGAAGAGTGGAAGCTGTTGTAGCTGCAAAAGGGGGACCAACTCCATATTAAAGTATATGTATTTGAATACAATGTCATTACAATGTAATGGTCAGGCGTCCCAAAACTTTTGTCCATATAGTTTATTTTGCATGTCCTCTTGCTTTATGCTTTTGTGAAATGCAGCAATGACTTGATCACTGCTTGCTCAAGAGCACTCATGTTGTCTCACAGGACTAAGCAGTAAGGCAGTTTTAACTCTCTGTTCTTTTTGTCATACACTGCCCCTGTGTGGCTGAGTAGTGACACTAATAATCATGAATGTGTAGTGACTTTGGAATCTTCAGAAAATCTGTACAGAACGGGAGATTTTTCTTTAACTTAACAGCTCTTGAAAGAGTGTCCCTTATACTGTACTGTCGTTTACCACTAGATGGCAAAAAGAAAATGATAAGGGGATTCACCAGAGTTTTTGTAACAACTGAAGAAGGCCTCTTCCTGTCTCATTTATGTAAACCTCTTTAGAGCTAAATCATAATTATAGTAATAACCGATAAGCATAAAACTACCCTTGCATTGTGTGCCCCTTCTCATAGATAATGCCCCTAATAAATAAATATGCCCCTAATAAACAGCCCCTAATAAACAGCACTGGCACTTTTAAATATACATGTATCACTCCGCTTTACAGATGTCCTGATGCAATCGTTGATTACACCAATGCGAACTTAATTCACATTTACCGACAGCGCAAAATGTGCCTGCAGTTGGGTATGATAAATGTTTAAATGCACAGTGACGTATGGGAGGTCAAGGGGCATCATAGAGTGCGAATAATCTGCGTTAATTTTTTTATTTTTTATATATTATATTAATTTTCTATAATTAATCAAAATGAATGTGTTTGACAATCCTAATATATAAAATTAGCATCAATGTAAAATAATTAGTTTCAGTATAGTTATTTGACATGGCTGTGTGGTCGAGCTGCTTTTAAGGCCTGTCTCATCAACAAACAGTCACTGACCATATCTGTTCCCCACTGTCCCTCTGCCACCTCAGTGGGGGTTTTGTTTATAGCTGTTACAGAAAGAAGCTTTGTGCTCTGTATGGTTCATTTTAATGTGAGGACGAGCGCATTTGAATTTTTTAGATAAGTGCCAAGTCATAATTTCGAAAACAGAGAGGGAGTGTGTAGTACATGCTTCAATTCAATATTGTAAGTGGAATTCCAAGGAAAGTGACACAGCTGAGCAACTGAGTAGCTAACGGCTATTGGCTGATTATATATTTGCATAAACGAGCAGGTGTACAGGTGTACCCAATAAAGTGGTCACTGAGTGTATATATATGTATAGCCAATTATCTGGCAGCAACTCAATGCATAAAGTCATGAAGACATAGTCAAGAGGTTCAGCTGCTGTTTAGGCTGTTTAGGGTAGGAAATCTGATTTAAGTGACATCCAGTGAGCAGCAGTTCTGTGGGTGAAAATGTCTTGTTAATGACAGAGGTCAGAGTAGAATGGCCAGACTTGTCAAAGCTGACAGGAAGGCGACAGTAAGCCAAATAACCATGTTACAACAGTGCTATGCAGAAAAGCATTTCTGAACATACAACACATTGAACATTGAGGTGGATGGGCTACAGCAGCAGAAGACCCCTCCGGGTACCACTCCTGTCAGCAAGAACAGGAAATTGAGGCTACAGTGGGCACAGGCTCACCAAAACTGGATGGTAGACGATTGGAAAAACATCGCCTGGTTTGATGAATCTCAATTTCTGCAGCGACATACAGATGGTAGGGTCAGAATTTGGTGTAAACAACATGAATCCATGGATCCATCCTGCCTTGTGTCAACGGTTCAGGCTGGAAGTGGTGGTTTAATGGTGTGGGGAACATTTTCTTGGCACACATTAGGCATCTTAATACCAATTGAGCATCATTTAAATGCCACTCCAAGGTACTCCACTGGCCTCCACAGGCAACAGATCTCAATCCAATAGAGCACATTTGGGATGTGGTGGAATGGGGCATTCACAGCATGAATGTGCAGCTGACAAATGTGCAGCAACTGCATGATGCTATCATGTCAGCATGGAACAGACTCTGTAAGGAATGTTTCCAGCACCTTGTTGAAATCATGCCATGAAGAATTCAGGCCATTCTGGGGGCCTACCCAGTATTAGAGAGGTGTACCTAATAAAGTGGTAACTGAGTTTATATGTGTATATATACACATATACACAGTGGCAGTTGTAGCTTGTATGGCGCCCTAGGTGAACCCCCCTCTTCAGCCCCCCCCCAAAAAAAGCACCATTCTGCACTAACTGTAATTTTTATTCAGACATTTGGAACAACACAAATAAATAATCATAACATTTAAAACTATAGAAGTAAAAAATATATACAAAAATAATACTCATAAATATCAAAAAGAAGTAACAAAGACAAATAGAAACAAATTGTAGTATATAAATACAAATAAAAAAGAATCAAATGATTACACTATTACCCTATTGCTAACAAAAACACAAATAAAGCCAAATGAACCACTCTTTGGCTAATTCTAGGCATAAGACACCCCAAAAGACTCAATATACAACAAAAGACAACATATCAGCATAATATAGACGTCTTTTAAGTTAGCCTACAGCAGTAGAAATTCCCCTTACTGAGCTCAGGACCAAGTCAATACAATAACAGAAAACCTTTATGATGTCATCTCAATGAAAGTTAACCAAATCAATAATGTGCTAGTTAGGCTGTAATCATTTTGCTGCAGGCTACACACATTATCATAATGAAACTGTGTGTTTCAGCTGTACCGACTAGGACTTGTTCAAGGAGGTGTGTGTTGATCTAGATGATCTCACAGAGACAGTCTCAGCATACATCACTTTCTGTGAGGAGTTAGTCATCCCCTGTAAACTAATATCCATCTACCCTAACAATAAACCTTGGGTTTCCACATCTGTCAAAAACATAATTAACCATCGCAATATCAGTTTCATCCAGGGGGACATGACTCGGTACAGAGAGCTGCATAAACAAGTTAAAAGAGAACTCAAGCTTGCTAAATGCAACTACAAAGACAAAGTAGAGAACTTGCTCTGTACCAGCAACTTGCATCCTGCATGGGATGGGGTGAAATCCATGATGGGAATACAGTCAGGAAGTGTCAAATCTCTCTCAACAACAAGTCTGACCATGAACTTTCTAACTGAACACCTTTTATAACCTTTTTTAATGTCCATGATTTTAGTGAGGAGCAGTCATTGTTCAGGAATGTGGCGCCAGGGCAGAACTCTGTCCATGTCGACAGGGGCATGGTTCTAAGACTTCTCCGGGGTGTGAAGGAGTAAATAAGTCCTGGCCCTGATGGCATTGGTGGCCGCATCCTCAAGAATTGTGCAGACCAGCTGTCTGATATATTCTTTTTTATTTTCAGGTGCTCACTCCAACTCCATAGGGTCCCTCGCTTATGGAAAGATTCCATAATTGTTCCTGCACTTAAAGTTAAGGCTCCTAAACAACTAAATGACTTTAGACCTGTAGCACTCGCTTCACTTATCATGAAATCGCTTGAAAAGATTGTGAAGGATGCAATACTAAATATTGTCAAAGATAATTTGGACCCACTTCAGTTTGCTTATAGTTCATGTAGAGGTGTTGATGATGCCATATGTACCTTACTGAACATGGTGCTAGCACACTTAGAGGGTGCTAAAACCTTTGTACGCCTCATTTTTATTGATTTTTCTTCTGTTTTCTGAGGACTCTGTCATGTTTCTCTTTTAAGTTCAGATGATTTTACTCATGGTCCTGTAGTTACTGATTTTATTAACTGGTGTGAGTCGTCCTTTTTAGAGATAAATGTGGGAAAAGCCAAGGAGATGTTCATTGATTTTAGGAAAAATCATAATGTTATCTCTCCAATGTAGATTAAAGGTCAGGCTGTGGAGGTCGTGCAGAAGTACAAATATCTGGGAACTATTATTGATAGTAAGCTGAACTTTGAGCATCAGGCGGATGCTGTTTGCAAGAAAGCTCATCAACGCTTGTACTTTTATCGTAAACTCATGAATTTTAATGTGGACAGTACTTTTATGAGAATGTTCTACTGTTGTTTTATATAATCTGTTCTTACTTTTTCTTTTATTTGCTGGTACAGGTTACTGTCTCAGAAAAACAGGTCCCGCCTTCAGCATGTGGTTGATATGTGTAGGAAAATAGCAGGTACTTCACTGGACTGCCTCCCTGTCCTATACAAGAACAGGTCCGTCAAGAAGGCCCAGTCAATTCTTGCTGACTCTTGCCACCCTCTGTTTTTAGAATTCTCTCTGCTCCCATCAGGCTGTAGATTTGTTTCAAGGAGGTGTAGAACAAACAGATAGAAGAACTAATTTGTACCTGCTGTTATTGGCTTCCTAAATATCCTCACATGAGCATCTTACCATTTTTATTTTTATTTTATGTTTCTTGATGATGATTGAGCTTGTCTGCTGGCTGTGAAACAAATTGCCCCCTTGGGGATAATAAAGATACCTTGACCTTGACTGTGTAAATTATATCCAATGTTATGTAAGCTAGTTGGACAGAAAATGGAATATTGTCACCCTGTGTGTAATAGCATAGCAAGCAACATAGGCTAGCAAGCATAAGTGTCATACTAGCCTGTTTCATTACATGTATAATGTTATACTCATAAAGAGATTACATATTTGCATACCTTTATCTTTTGTGCGTTTTTCCTCTTCTTCTTTCCTCTTTTTCCTAAACTGGGCACCTGATGGCTTAGACCTTTTCTTATCCATTGGTGTTGATTTTACACTCGAGTATCAATACATTACCCATACCTCAACACTGTCAACCAAGAGTCAAGACTAAACCAATTCACCTTGGTGGTGTGCAGACTGGTTTTATATTATTCTTAACGATTTCGCACAAACCAGAAAAAATGCAACAATATGTCTGTGAAACTATATATTCACAGTATTATGAATGAATTGTGGTTTGTTTGGTTGCATTTCGTAGTGTGACCGATTTTACTAATTGCATTACATTACTGTACAAAGTTAGTGGTGCGCTATTTGATAGATTCCCCCGCTCCCCCTACCTTGGGCTTCCAGTGGGGAGACCTGAGGTCAACCTACCATCGCCTCCCTCCCCATCTCGTACTTCTGAGTGGGAGACCTTCCCAGGCAGTAGCCTGCCTATTGCACAAACTAGAATCAGGGTGCCCACTCCGGCAAGGTTAATTGACCCACATGGTGACATGATATCATTGACGTTACGTGCAAATGAGCGATAGAAAACTGATCGCACAATTGTCACCATTCCAAAATTTCTTGTGCGGGCACCCTGTGCCACCCCTAGCAAGATGCTGCCCTGGGCGGCTGCCCATGTCGCCCATACCTAAATCCGCCACTGCATATAAAGACCTGTCTCATCAAGAAACAGTCACTGAACCTATCTGCTCTGGACTGTCCCTCTCCCAATGGGAATTATCATGAACATTTGTTTTCTCTATTTTCTGTTATTAGACAAGTGCCAATTGCCTTCCTTATCGCTCAACTGCCCTGTGGTTGAACAAATTTGTTTCAGTAACTGCACATTCAGAATGGAAATGGGCACCACACAGATAACCAAACACTATCGGGTCACACCGACTGATGACTTTGACGTTTTTTTTTTCCCCATGTGCATACTGTATGTGTCATAATTCAAAAGCAGACAGCAGAGAGGCAGTTTGTAGTGCATGTCTCAATTCAATATCAGAAGTGGAATTCCAAGGAAAGTGACACAGCTGAGCAGCTAGCAGCTATTCACAGTTTACATGCTCAACAATTACAGCAACACTGGCCCTCAGAACAGAAGAAGGATAAGGAAGATTGTAATTCAAAGCTTATATTACACTGTAAAAATGCTAAAAGCATATGAAACCTGATGTGCATCCATTTGTAGTAAATGTCTTGGCTGAAGGAATTGGGGGAAGACATGCCTATGAAAAATTGAACAAAAAATACAAACAACCACTGTCACAGCACCAACCCTGACACCCCACACCAATTACCCTTATGGGCAATTACAACTCATGGTGGCAAGTGAGAACATAGCATAAATCACACTGTATCATAGTATCAGTTCATGCAGATGTGAAGCATGTGAAACGTGTTTATATATATATATATATATATATATATATATGTATACATGGATGGATAGCCTATCCCGTATCTGTACACAGTAAATGGCTCACAGCACAGATGCCATTAATAAGCTGTGAGTCAAAACCTTCAATAACATATAAATCACAAAGATACAAAGATACACTTACTCTCCAGTAAGTGTAGCATCAGGGAAGGGAGAGGCCTTGTCTGACAGGTTGGAGGTAGCCTCAAAATGGCTGTTGTTGCCATTATTGTTGTATTGTTGGGGTGGCCTATGCATTTTCTGTGCTGTGCGTCAAAGGGAGAATTAGATAATGACTCATATGCTGTGTAGTACCTATGTGCTTGTATGTATGGGGCGACAGTGGCTCAGGAGGTAGAGCAGTCAGCTGGGGATTGGAAGGTCCCTGGTCTGAATCTGGCTCCTCCTGGCAGAATGTCAAAGTGTCTTTGAGCAAGACACTCAACCCCAAACTGCTCCCAGTGGCCAGTTGGTACCTTGTATGGAAGCTTCTGTCACTGGTAGGTAGATGTGAGGCATAAACTTGTAAAGCACTTTGAGTACTCAAATTAGTAGAGAAGTGCTATATAAATGCAGTCCATTTACCATTTGAATGCTTATCAAGTAGACCCATGTGAGGGTGTTGTGGTATGTGGGTGCAAGGTTACCTGGGGGTGCCTGCTTCGGTCAGTGGATGGAGTTTCCCCGGGGTGTCAGTCCACAGAGGGGGAATACAGACAACAAGGTTATTATAGTATATGTAAGCTTTTTCTAAGTTGAAGAAATAAAGGTTGTACTGTTTCCTACTTCATACCGTATCCAGGGATTGCTTGCTGGGGCTAGAGGGTACCTCGATAAAAGGAATTTGATTAGTGCATGTAGTACGGGAAGCCTCAGAAAGAGCTACACCCTGTGTCTGTGAATTGGTCTAGTTATCTCTGTCTGCACCAGAGGCTCCACTGGGCCAGTCTGTTCAGAACATCTGTGCACTTGCAGCCAAACCCGCCCCGTCTGATGGAAGTCCTGACTTGGGACCTGCTGTTGATGCACAGACACCACATGTGGATTTATTCCAGCTAAAACTGCAAGAGGCTGCTCTGAGAGTGTTATAGTTCCTCTCACAGACACACTGACTGAGCTGAGTGACTAGGTGACTCCTACTCCAACAGCTTTTTATCATTAGAGGCACAAGAGGGGAAATGGGCTAACAGCAAAAGCTGACAATACAGAGCAGTTCTTGTTTTATGATTAGGGCCCAGAGTTTTTCTTAACCATGTTTTCCATTAGCCTTTTCACTCGTATTTCAGTCCTAACCCTCCCGAGGTCCCTGTAGGTACTCTAGTCTCAGCAATCTTGGATTGATCAGCACAGGACTGCAGGAGGGTTATTTACCCAGTTATGGGTAAACCCAACACGTGACAGTGTGAATGGAAACAAACATTGCTATCAACCTTCATACCTACATGCTTCATTTGTGTCATGTCATGCCACAGTCATGTTTGGTTTAATCTGAAAGAGGTTCAGGTGCCAAATACTTCTAATATAATATTAAACAACTCCAATTTACTCCAGCCAAACTCCAGCCAATCGTAAAGTTACCTGAAAAAAAACAGTAACATCCAGATGGACCACAACAGCAGAGGGTTGCTTTCTCCCCCCTTCTCCCCTTCCTGAGCACAATCAGCGTGTGTGTGTGTGTGTGTGTGTTTGGATCACTTACCCTTTTATACCCCACAGTTAATTGTACCCTCATGTCCCAAATGTTGGAAAACCCAATGCTGTGTGAGAACATGTGTATTTGTCAATATAGCAGCAAAACCACCATTCTACCAGTTCTTCTCAGCCAACTCTCTCCTCTCAACCCATGCCTATTAATGTTTGGTGTCATTGCGATGCTCATGAAGAGCTGAATGTAAAAATGAGAATCTTATATATATCTGGTAAAATATATCTGGTATTTCTAGATGTTCGGGTCTAAAGCACAAAATTAAGTCCTGAAGAAACTTTCAGGCACTCCCCCACCATAAAATTAATTATGTGCGGGTTAGGGAGGTGGAGTGAGCTTCTTCTTAAGTCAGGCCTAGAACAGGCCTCTTGGCTCAGCCTTCATGTCAATACGCTCAGTCTTACTCTCAGGCATACACTCAGTCATCCATTCAGTCACCCAGTCCATGGCTCAGTTTCTCCTGCAACTTTTTGGATTTTTCCTTTTAGAGTTTTGCTGCTATTGTGAGTGGTTCTGGTGTTCTTCCTTGGGAGAGGTAAACAATTGGCTTGGGTAATTTTCTCTTCACGCATTCATTCATTCATTCATTCTGTGATCCATCTATGTTCTTGTTTTGTTAATGTCTTTATGTAATTTAGTGTCTGTTAATGTAGTGGACCAGGTCTGTAGCCCAGACTCTGAATTTTGTCTTTGTCTTAGTGTAACTGCTCAATAAACCTTTTTAATTTATTCCAGTTGTGATTGTATATTTCTAGCAAAGGTTGATCCACCAGACTGCTCATTTCCTATCAATGAATTCGGTGATTTAATTGATAATTAATATCTTTAATAATAATTAAAAATTTAAAATATTAAATTAAATAAAAATTCTTTTTATTATTTTACCTGTTGGTTAAGTGAGGAGTTTTAGTGATTGGTGTCATTTGTGTTCGGTATTCAGAGTGCCAGACGATAAACAAGGGCATTAATTGCTAAGACCACTGGGTTCAGACCATTTAATTTTTATTAAATTCTCACTTCCCCGACAAAAAATTGCTTTCCCTCTGACTACTGCTTATGTATATATGTATGTGTGAGCGCTCCGGGTGGCAGCCTGCAACCCCCACCTGGTCAGCCCCGATTCGGGACCAGCTCACCCCAGCCAGAGGGAGGCGCCAACTGCAGCTTGTGAGGGGAAATTGCAGTGCTTGCTTTCTGCCAGAGTGTGAGGGTGTGAGGGGACCACCGTGTGCTGTTGGTTTGGAGTGTGTGCACTTACCTGTGAGGGGCGCTATCCTTTGGGAGGGAGGGGCCGAGTTTCCACCAGTGCTTACAGTGGGTTGAGCAGGCAAAAGGGGGTGACTCCAGGATGTACTGTTAATAATTTTTTTTTCACTGTAAGATTTTAACCCCAACTTGTACCAATAAAATTTCGGTTTTTGCTACCTACCTGGTCTTGCGTTGTGGTGGGCTGACGATGGTTGGGACAGTTTGGTGTCCGGGTCTGCTAATCTGTGACAATTCTTTCCTTGTAATCTCTATCTCTATGGCTGACATTCACCAGAAGTTCCCCCGTATGGAATACCTTCAGCTGATTAACTTCCATGGAAGACTGCAACTTGTTATCAACTAACTGATATTCTTCCTCTCTTCCTGAATTCCTCCAGCAAACTGACCCAGCAGGTTGACTTGATGTAATATGATCCTCTTCTTGTGTTTGTGCACTGACACTACACCCTTGGTGTTTTTTACATGAATGCTATGGATGCTTCCTCTTGGCCAGATACCTCAGTCATGGAGGCAGTTTTAACTTCTTTGAAATCTGTATTTGTCCACACCTGACACTACCTTTTCCATTTGCCTTTAAAATTAACTGTGTGAAGAATCCAAAGTGTGGCTGCAACAGAGTTTTGCCTGAACAGTTAGCAAAACTGTGACAGGAATTCATTCTTATTGGCTCTTACCTCCTGATTTAGCAAACAACATTATCATGATAGGCCAGAGATTCCCTCCCCCTTGCATTTCCATGCATAAACACATAGTATAGACAATTAGGCCAGTTACACTTTGAAATGTATTGTAGTAGGACAGGTGTTGGTCTTGTAAAGAATCAAGATAAATTATTTCTATGTATTTGCCCTTTCTAGCACCCAGCGTACCTGTACACTATGATCATAATTTATTCTCCTCAATAAAACACACATGACTGGGATCTGGACTCTGATGCAAGCAAATTTCTACATAATGAATGTGGATGTGGCTGAATGTACTTCTAATGTGTGTGACTAGTGTGTACCCACAAAATACCTCCTTTCAAGGTCCCTGATACACTGGGGTCAGCACAAACAGTTGGAGGTTGTCTGGTGTTGTAGTCAAATTCTTGAGCTCTATTTGATAAATTTTCAACAAGGCAAACATCTTTTCCAAACTGGTCAAATGGTTTTGCTTTACTCGGAGGGATCCAGTGAGTTACTGTTTGAGAGCCGTTCAGCTGCCTTACCCGCCAGAACCATCCAGTTATAGGGCTGAGTTTAAAGCCCATAAAAAAACTGAAGAAATTTGGGGCTTATGCAAGTAGATGGTATGCCTTGCCATGAATATTCGCGCAGGCTTTTGACACAAAGTAGTAGCTATTAAAAATATTTATCCCTAGCAATCTTGCAACATATCTGAGTAGGAAAAAAATGATAATTGGGAAGGCAGACTTACTGTGTTATCATGTACTAGCAGGATGTCATCCTTCTGAACAACCTCAGATACTTGACCGATACCCATCTATGCAGAGCACATTTAAGAAAGCGCACAGCAAAGACAGACAAACCGGTGTTGAAATGTTGGGCAGTGTTATTCGGGATACTTATGCATTTGCAATGACATCATGCTGAAAATTAAACTGGTGAAGAAGCTAAGGAAGACAATGAAGAAAATTTGTCATATATTTTGGACCTGTATCTGAATTCTGTGTGTCCAGATGAAGTTAAATGGTGCAGGCGTAAAATTTTGTACAGAGATAGACTTCAGTGCCATTGTGGTTACTTCTGTAGGAAAAATGCAAAAAGGTCAAACTGAACAGGTAGTGGTTGGCCTAATTCTGTAAATTAGCAGAGAGCATACCGTGTGAGTGCTTCAGCAACCAAAGTTAACATAATAATTTGTTTAAGTATTCTTTTTTGGTATGGCTGTGTGTATGAGCCTCTTTTAAGGCCTGTTTCATCAAGAAACACTCACTGGCCCTATCTGTTCCCAACTGTCATACATCTCATGTCATGAGATCTCTTACATCTCAATGGGGGGTTTTCTTTATTGCTGTTACAGAAAGAGGCATTGTGCTATGTAGGATTCATTTACATGTGAGGACGAGAGCATTTGCATTTATTGGATAGGGTCAGGTACTTGGTTATGCTTTTACTTTTTAGTATGCCTATACACCTATCTGCTCCAGACTGTCCCTCTCCCAACACACTGGGAATTATCATGACCAGTTGTTTTCTCTATTGCCGTTACAGAAAGACGCTTTGTGCTCTGTATGATTCGTTTCAATGTGAGGATGGGAGCATTTTAATTTATTACTCAAGACCAATTGTTACGGCCAGACTCCTGCCAAAGGTGACTACAGGCAGTCACAGGGCAGTTGGCAGGACAAATACTCCGCACATAATAATACAACAACCCGGCTACTCACTCTTCCGTGTTTGATCCAGCCGGGCAGAAGACGCAGCGGCAAGTGCTTTGCAGTTGAACTGGCTGAACAGGATCAGAGAACAGATAGCTGGAGAGATAGCAGTGCACAGGAGTTTTAGAAAGAGTGGTTTGAGAGAGGGAAGAAAGTAATGTGTAAAGTAAATTACCTGATGTGCACAAGTTCGTGCACCCGTGACCCTGACGTTACGTGACCCCTAACCCCTACTTCCGTGCACCCTTTTCCTGACGTCATGTGGCATACCCGTAACACAATAGCCTTCATTGTCTCTAAACCTGTAGTTACTAAGATATTATCAACAGAGTTCAAATAAATGTTGTTAATAATTGATGTGCCTCACCCAGTATGGAAACAGGGGTCACACGTATAACCAAAGAATACCCCATTCCCCCCCCCCCCCTTTTAACCTCAATATCACAATGCTCGATTTAATGAAGGATAAATAACTCATACACTGATTTCAGTTTCTAAAACATTTTATTTCAAACATCTTTTATTAAAAACATGTAAATCTGCCACTTGAGTTACCTTCGTGTATATGTCCCTTCTGCTTGTGTTCTGCTGTTTGTGTTCTGGGGTCCTAAAACGAGCTGGGAACTGAGCTGCCTCAGTTGTGCCTGTCACAGATGTAATCACAAACAATACCCTTATGATCACATGGTCAGGTGACTTTAAAAAGCGATATTGGTAGCTCGGCGGCACAAACAGCAAAATGAAGCCAATGAAAAAAAAAACAATAACAGCGTTTTTACACAAAGCAAACAATGTAAGTTGACTTAAATTCTACATATACCCAGGGAATGTTCAATGCAATTGTTAACACATTTTCTCCATATTTCTGATAGACATGTTAACGACTTTATTGTTTTATTGGGGAAATAATATCTAATAGCTTAAATAAGTAAAGATGATAATTTTGCACTTGCCTGAACTTCCTGAAGTGATAAATGCAAAATAAGAGCGGGACTTGCTGGACTGGAGGTGAGGAGAAGCCTAGTCTAGTGTTTCAGTCAAAATTCACAGAAATTTTTCATTAGTAGATATTTGTTGTTCCTAACAAAATTTTTACATTGCCCTGGCTAAAGACAACATTTCTTCATGGCCTAATATTTTCAGGCAATGTCTGATGTTTTCCTGTTTACCGTTAGAATAAAGCAATAAATCTATCAGTGTCTCCTCACATAATTTGTAACATTGTAGTATACTGGGAATCAGACAACAAAGTAACAATTCGATCATATATGTTGACCCGTGTTGATCATGTAGGCCTATGTTGACCAGTGTTGACACTTCCATGGCTTCATAAAAAGTCAGTATCCCATCATGACTTTTAGAGTGTTAAACCATTAGCCCAAACTACTCAAAATGCCTCATCAAGCATAGTTGTATAAGCTTTAAAGTTGAGACCTTTTGCTCACAGTTTGGTCCCCCCAGTTCAAAAATCTCTCCTGTGCCCCTGAACAAGCTTACCACTTCCTGTAAACATACAAAATACTCAAACTTTGAGATACAGTAGATGCGTTCTGTGGAGCCACGTGCTCTTCCTGCATGTAAGTGTGCTGCTGCTGGTCACGTACTATCTAGAAACTCAGAGTAATGATAAATAAACTAAAATATATAATGCTCTGTTACTGCAACTGTGTTTGGTTAAATATCCATCCCCAGCTACACACTGTCACACGCATGATTGAAAATCAACACCATGGATAATGTTTAGCAGGAGGCATCAACTCCTTTTCCATAGGAAAGCAAGAGTGATTAATAAAGGATCAGTTTGTCCAGCTATCATTTTTCCTGAATTTCAGTTTCTCATAGGCCCAACACAGAACTATTCTCTTTGTGGTTGTAGTTCTTCACGCTAATATGGATACTGTGCGGCTGAATGGATTTCTGCTGATACTCCTGGCACTTTTAACTTTTGTTGTGTCAGCTCACTATGCCAACGGGAGTGGGGGTATTTTTTTTTACCTCCGGGACCAGCTGATTGCGCTCTCCAAACCTACACTACTGCCCGGAGCGAGATCCCAAATTCCCGACAAGCTGAAGAGGAAACGTCGGGGATGCAGGGCCGGTGCCAAACCGAGAGCAAGGAGGAGGAAATATAAACCATTTCTTCCCTCGATTGTCATGGGGAATGTGAGGTACCTGG
This sequence comes from Megalops cyprinoides, assembly GCF_013368585.1. NCBI lineage: Eukaryota > Metazoa > Chordata > Actinopteri > Elopiformes > Megalopidae > Megalops > Megalops cyprinoides. The sequence goes on along the minus strand of NC_050584.1, from coordinate 28,616,688 downwards.
CGAATAAGATGGACAAGCTCGGGGTGCTGACGAGGATACAGCGGGAATATTGGGAATGCAGTATTATGTGTTTCACTGAGACACGGCTGCAGGAACATATTCCGGACTCTAACGCCACCGTCCACAGCTTTCAGACTGTAGGGGCTGAAGGAGATTGCAGACAGAGCAGTAAGAAGAAAGGAGGGGGCATTCTAGTGTTTGTGAACAACAGATGGTGTAATACCAGACATGTTACTGTGAAGGAGCGTTTCTGTAGCCCGTACATCGAACTGTTAGCCGTGACTTTTTGTCCATTTTATCTGCTGAGGTAGTTCACATGCGCCATCTTTGTTGCTGTTTACATTCTGCCGTCAGCTGTTGTCGACATGTGACATCATCAATTCAGCCACCGCCAGACTACAAACACAACACCCAAATGGATTCACAGCAATTTCTGGAGACTTTACCCACACTTCTCTCTCTGCCACACTTCAAACTTTTCAACAATTGGCAACTGCCCCACCAGAGAAAATAAAAGGCTGGACTTACTTTATGCAAATGTAAGGGATGCATACAGCTCCACTGCGCCCCCCCCCCTTGGCAGATCAGATCACAATCTGGTACTTCTCACCCCTACCTACACACCCATCGTTCAGCAGCAACCTGTGACCACAAGGACTATGAGGAGGTGGTCACAGGAAACAAGTGAGCCTCTTCAGGGGTGTTTTGAGGCCACAGACTGGGATGTACTCTGTGAGCCCCATGGAGATGACATTAACTCCATGACTCACTGTATAACAGAGTACATCAACTTCTGTGTGGATAACACCATCCCCACCAGGACAGTGCAATACTTCCCCAATAATAAGCCCTGGATCACCAGCGACCTGAAGGAGCTGCTGAATAAAAGAAGAGAGCCTTCAGGGATGGGGACAGGGAATTACTGAGGACCATGCAGAGGGAGCTGAAAGTGAGGCTAAGGGAGAGTAAGGAGGCATACAGAGAAAAGCTGGACAGCAAGCTCCAGCAAAACAACATGTGGGATGTGTGGTCAGGAATCAAGAAGATTACAGGCTTCAAGGTGAAGTTGAACATGTTCTTCAACAGGTTCAGCACAGGACCCTCAGCTGCCTCCTCCCCTGCCCCCAGCCACACAGACCCCACACCCTCCCTGCCCCCACAGCTGCTTCCCTCTCACACCTCCCCAGTGATCAAGACCACGGACTCACACTGTGTCTCTCCTCATCCTCCAACCCCCACCATGGACTTCAACATAGCCCCATCAACACCTCCCCCCACGTCGAGAAACACTGAGCCCCCCTCTACCTCCCCCACCTGCCTGTTTGTTTCCATTCCTGCTCACCACAATAGCCATCTACAGTGACCCTCCTCTGTGCCAGGAGAGGGGACTCCTCCATTGAATGGCAATTTGCACAATGCACATTTTACTTTTAATTTGCACATTCTATTTTTATTCTATTTATTTTTATTTAGTTTAGTATTTTTGTATATACATATATATATTCAGGTGAAAAGGCAGCTGCAGAGACTGCGCCAGAACAAGGCTGCAGGTCCGGATGGTACCAGCCCCAGGGTCCTGAAGGCCTGCACAGAACATAGCTGATTCTAAAGCACCTCTTTAACCTTAGCCTGAGCAAGGAGAAGGTTCCATTGCTGTGGAAGACATCCTGCCTTGTTCTGGTACCTAAGAAGTCTTCTTCATCTGCCCTCAATGACTATAGACCAGTTGCCCTATATACACTATATGGACAAAAGTATTGGGACGCTTGACCAGTACATTGTAATGACATTGTATTCAAATACATATACTTTAATATGGAGTTGGCCCCCCTTTTGCAGCTATAACAGCTTCCACTCTTCTTGGAAGGCTTTCCACAAGATTTTGCAGTGTTTCTGTGGGAATTTGGGCGGCAGTGTAGCATAGTGGTTAAGGAGCAGGACTCGTAACCGAAAGGTTGCCGGTTTGATCCCCACTGGGACACTGCTGCTGTACCCTTGGGCAAGGTACTTAACCCACAATTGCCTCAGTAAAAATATCCAGCTGTATAAATGGATAACATTGTAAAGAACTGTAACCTATGTAAGTCGCTTTGGATAAAAGCGTCTGCTAAATGAATAAATGTAAATGTAAAAATTTGTTCCCATTCATTCTGTAGAGCATTTATGAGGTCAGGCACTGATGTTGGATGAGAAGGCCTGGCTCGCAATCTCTGTTCCAGTTCATCCCAAAGGTGCTCGATGGGGTTGAGGTCAGGGCTCTGTGCGGGCCAGTCAAGTTCTTCCACACCGAACTCATCAAACCATGTCTTTATAGTCCTTGCTTTGTGCACTGGGGCACAGTCATGTTGAAATAGAAAAGGGCCTTCCCCAAACTGTTGCCACAAAGTTGAAAGCATAACATTGTCCAAAATATCTTGGTATGCTGAAGCATTAAGATTGCCCTTCACTGGAGATAAGCGGCCTAGCCCAAATCCTGAAAAACAGGTGTGGTCAAATACTTTTGTCCATATAATGTATATTGGAATTCTGTGTTCTGTGTTTTTATCTACCTCATTGTGTGTGTTTCTGTAAGTTATGTGTGTCTTTTGTCATTTTGTGCTTGCCATTGTAACACTGGAATTTCCCCTTGGGGATAAATAAAGTACTTTATCTATCTATCTATCTATCTTCTGAGAGCCTGTGTTACTGTGCTTGGAGAAATATATTGTATAGATGCAGGCTTGTCTGAAAAGCTCTTAACACTTAGTAAGGAGAGCTACTCCAAGTATCCACCTGTCCCACTGTGAGACAGTCCAGTCAGAGAGTCTGTACTCCCCTCCAGCAGCACAGATCAGGCAGAGCTGGAGCTGGTTTCATAACTCCACTGTTCAGACTCTATCAGATGTTTCCGTTTTACACCAAATTCTACTTCTATAAAATACTAGTACGAAAATTACCATTAATATTAAAAGAGCGAATGGACGTGTGGTTGTATTCAAACTTCCGTGGGATCTGCGGATTGAAGAGCAGTGTCATCAGACAGATTTTCATAACATAATGATACATAAAAGACAATCGCACTGATGAAATTTGCACCCGCTGCACTTGGGTATTTCAGCTGCCTTTACCCTTACTCCTTTTGCTGTGATATTTGTATTCCCAGGTAATAACCGGCATGTGGGTTTACTTTCCCTAATCCGACGAAACTATGGTACACGCCGAGTTCAGTGTTTTATAAGCGCAGAATCAAATACATTACTGCACGCAAACGCTGTCATCTACAGTGTAGACTAAGTCGCAGTCATAATTTGATAAGTAAATTAATGACAATATAAGCCTACTGGTTAGATTAAGTTGTATGTGTTACCTTTATTGCAAACTGCGTTTTTATGCACATATTTCAACGTCAAGGGTCATTTTGTTAACATATAAATTTGATACTTGCACAAGTTTATCAAAATGACAAAAAAACGTTGTCTTGCTGAAATTTGGTAAGAAGAAGAAGTGTAAGCATGCTCTTTTCAAACTTTTAAATCAAACCAAAAGCTCAAAAGTCATTTAATCATGATGATGAATACTTTCCCTGGCTATATAGTGTGGAAAGTAAGACCCTGTGTGCTGGACCCATTCCTGGCAGGCCAGCACTTCACTTTCCCTCACACTTTTCATTTTGCAAAGAGGCACATGTGTAACAAGCCCAAATTTACTGGATAAAAACCCAAAAGCCCTGGAGTGGGACTTCAGTGACAAAAGTACAGACCAAACCAGTTACGAAAGAAAGCAAGTTTAATAATTTATTATATTCTTTTTTTCATTAAAAAGAGACAGACGATAAGGCCAATAGCCACTCACAGTTACGACATAGGCACATCAGTTACAAAAGCTATAAATAACCACACCAAGAACTGTGGGGACTGACTGCAGACTGCAGGCCATTGGCTGATGTGGGATCGCACATCAGCCAATGGTAGCACTAACAGAAAAGAACACGTGTACATTCAGTGATAATTCCATGTATGATGGGAGGGGACAGTTCATTAACTGTGACTTGATAAGACAGGCCTTAAAAGCAGCACCTCCACATAGCTTTGTACCCACCTATCACCTGAACCTCAGGTAAGATATCACAAGAGTGTCTCCTCTTTTCTCTCAGCTTCACTCTCTCTCTCTCTCTCTCTCTCCCCCTCATACTCTCTCTCTCTCTCTATCTGTCTGTCTGTCTGTCAGTCTGGTTCCTGGAACATGGGACAGCTTTTTAACTTCAGGGCTAAGTATGTCTTTAAAAAAACACCTGGTCCATTTTAACCAATTACCTATTTGGTCAGGCCAAGTTGTAAGTGGTTACACTGTGACAGCCTCATAAAATAAACAAATATTTCTGTGTTATGATTTCTTGTTTTAGGGAAAATTGTGTTCACATGGAGTATTATAATGGGAAGGAGAAACTCTAACCTAAGATTTTTGTAGTATGCTCTAACACCAGGGTGCACAGTAATTAAAAGCTTATATAGTAACAATGTATTACAGAAGGATCTGTGCATATTAACACGCATATTGAGTTTTTGAGCTCTATCTTTTAATTTACTTCTTTAATGCATTCTTTAACTGAGCATGCTTTTTTGTTTCAGTTATCATCACAATTTACCAAAATTCAGCAGACATCATGGCGAAACTATTGACTACAGCGGTGCTGTTTTTCCTCCTGGTGCTGGTTGCACAGTCGGTATGGTGCATTTCTGTCTCTCTCTGTCCTACTTCTGCAGTTAAATTCAATGGATGGGAATCAGTTTGTTACATCTGTAGAATATTGTAGAGAAAAAAATCACTTGGATTGAATTAATCTCCAGCTTGTCAATAGAACAAAACATTTAAAGAGGGTTCATATGAAAGTATACATTGCTTTCCAAATCATGAGTTGGTTTTTTATTCTGAAAAATCGCATGTGCTGATTTAAGATTTGCCCTGGTAACAGCTTATTTGTGAGCTGACATTATTTTTGTTATAGATATTGAGTATTGTGCTTTTTTGCGTTGTATCTTGTGGTTTATGTGTTTAAATGCTGATGTGTGATGAAACTGAAACAGAGGCCAAACCAATTACATAGACATGCATACATATACAAACACGCATATGTTCATGTCAGGGACAAATGTGCAGAATAGAACATGCTGTGATGCAACTGTGCAATAGGAGAAATCATCTTAGGTTTTGGCAACAGAACATCACACTACAAATAGACCATTACGACTAGATAAAAGATAACAAATAAAGGGATTGCATTCCAACATACACATTTTAAAGTAGCCATTAATATATGTGGAGCCATTTTAATATAATTCCTACTTCAGACTATATTTCTGTGCAATCTCAAAATATTCAGATGAACTGAGCTCTGTTGCAATTGGACAAATCCAAAAAGGACCTATATCTTAGTGCAAATTTACTACGAGGTATGCCCTGGAAAGCTATGACCTTCGCAGGATGTTAGAAAAAGCAAGGTGCTTTGACGATAACCAGAAAGCAAGTAAGTCAATAACCTGACAAGTAAAACCGATATAGAGAGGGAGTTTCCTGTTTCTTCACTTAGACCAGGTGGAATACTCTGTTTTCCACCAGTCCTTTTCTCATGTGAAACACCATTGATGCAGAGGTAACACATTTTAACACTGTCATGGTGACAAGTGGAAATACATAAGTTTCAAGCTTTCTGATATTTATAAAAACAAATATTTGTTTTTCCCCTCATCGTTCATTGACAAGTTGTGGAAAATTAGCAAAACATTTTATTGGACATATTGCTGTTCAAGAATTGTAATATGAACAATGCATGTAGTAGTGAATATAATTTAAAGGAATGAGAGATGTATTAATGAAATATTGTTAAATATAATATTATTGAAATGATCATCTATTGAAAAGACAAAAACCCTTACATGTTTCCAATACAGTGGAAAATTCTCACTTGGCCAACCATGGCAGCCAAAGTTAGTTTTGAGACCAAATCTGCTTGATTCAGTCGTGAATATAATCGACTCATATAAGCAAGCTGTTTCTTATATGCTTACCTATGTAATGACATAGGAACAAGCCGGCTGTAATAAATAATAATAAAAATGCACTCAAAAGTATTTTTGTCCTCTTCTATTTTCAGTACAAGTTTGGAGACATCATTGAATTTGAGCATCGATTGTACAGCCACTTTGCCATCTATGTTGGAGATGAACCATTCAAGGGTAAAGAGAAGAATCAGGATATTTTCCATTTTACAGGTATTTTTCTTTAATATATGTTAATAAGTGGCCAATTTTAGGCAATATAAGCATGAACACAAGTTCCTAAAATGATTAATGATTCCTATCATGTTTAGCATGTCCGTCTGAACCCATTTTAATATTTAATTGGCATAAACTCTCATGGTGCAAAGCACATATTGGTTGGGATTACCTTTGATGGTGTGTGTGTGTGTGTGTGTGTGAGACAAAGGTGTGCTTGAGCACTGGCTAATTGGGAATAAAGTGAGTTACAGAAAATATTTTAAGATTACTTCTGTCAGTACAGCAAGAGGACATTAAAGCTGGAAATTAACGTTAAATTTGTTACGCACTGCACTCAGCTGTGCCAATCCATGCCCCAAAACCTTCTTCACAACCACATCACACTCGACTCAAACACTAATGCAAAGAGAATGGAAAATAGCAACATTCGCACCGTTTCAATATAGCAATATTGTGCTGTTTGTCAAATTTAGCTAATCAGCTGTGAATAAATAGGGACCTATACATAGCTCCCTAAGTGTCTTGAATATCTCTTTATGACTTACATGTCTGATATTTGCTCTTGATGAAGACTAGCCTTTGGTTGAAATGTTGCCCTTGCAATAAATTCGTTTATTTTTGGAGTCAGTGTATATGGTATTTCTTCATTATCTGAAACCGACAACCAGTCTTGTTTCCCTTCTCTGCACCTTTTCCAAGAGTGTATAGGTCATTCTTACAGTGTGATGACCAGAACTGGACACAGGGCTAAAATGTGGTCTGACAGAGCCATTGTATAACATTAATATAACCTTTGATTAAGTACTTTGGGTAATGAATGTATTACTGTGCTGTTCTGGAATAGCTGCCTCTTCTCACACCACTGAACAGAACATTTGATCTGATTTGATTGTGAGTTATTATTTCTCTTAACATTGTTTTTGCGTTTTTGTTATTGTGACTGTATTTTATTATAAGGCCTTGGGGGCATTATGTAAAACATTTTACTAGTAATTATTGTAGCCGATTGAAAATATGTGTCATAATATCATTATTTAGATTTTTTTTGCATTTCATATTTCCAGGAGATAAACTTTTCAAGCCTGAATGCCAATTTGGATCTATAGCTGAAACTTCAGGAACTCCCAAAGTGAACAATTATCTAGATAATATTCACCCACCTTTTAATGAAACGAGGATCAAAAGTAACATTGAAAAGCTTCAGAGAGAAGGGTGTGGAAGATACAGTTTGGTGACAAATAATTGTGAGCATCTGGCTACAGATATTAGGAACAACATACAAAATTCTGCTCAGGTATGCAACTGTTTTTCTCTGATCCCAAAATAAGGCATTGGTTTAATTAAAAAAATAATGAAAATAAAAAGTTAAAAAGTCCTCCATTTGATGCTCTCTTTTTACACCTGCAGGTAAATAGACTACTTATATGTTCAAGACCACGCCCCACGGGTAATAAGGTGAGAAGATGGTCAAAACGGGGTGGTCGCATTTTTCGCCTGCAGTGAATGTCCCTTTGGAATGAAGAAATGAGTTACAGACCTTGGAAGTATGAATTTTACATGAATTATGTAATGACAGTACTTGTAACTTTCTAATAAAGTGTCTTTGCAGCATCAAAACCTCTGTATCCACCTGTCTGTTTGCCAGAGCTACTGTGGCTTTTATTTAAATATCCCTAACCCTTTACTCCTCATTCAGGGTTACATATAAGGGGAGAGGTTTGGGGTGATTGCTAGGGAAAAGAAAATGTCATGTTGGTTGAAAATACCTCTCATTGCTCACATATAAGATCACCTTGTTAGTAACAGCATCTGAGTCCCATCCTCTTTACTTGCAGTGTGAAGTGTTCATTTTTAGCTTTGCTAATTTTAGTTTAGTTGGTGCATTTCTGTCTCTCTCTGTCTTACTTCTGCAGTTAAATTTAATGGATGGGAATCACAGTTTGTTACATCTGTAGAATATTACACAGTGTAGGGAAAAATCACAATGGTTTGAATTAATGTTCAGTCTGTCAATAGAATAAAACATTTAAACAGGGTCAATATGAAAGTATAAACTGCTTTCCAAATCACTCCAATTTGTTTTTTTTTTTTCTTCAAAAAATTAATGTACTGATTTGCCCTGGTAACACCCTTTTGTGAGCTGACATTGTTTTGGTTATGGATGTTGATTGTTTTTGTACTTATTTGTGTTTTATCTTATGTTTTCGATCCTTATGTTTTTAAATGATAATATGTGAGGAAACTGAAAGAGAGTCCAAGCCAATTACATAGACATGCATGTATACACAAACACACACATACGTTTATTTTAGGGATAAATGTGCAGAATGGAACATGTTGTGCTGCAACTGTGCAATAGGAGAAATTCTCTTCAATTTTGCCAACAGCAGAATGCCACAATCAAAATAGACTATTATACTTGACACAACACACACATTTTTAAAGCAAGCCAGTAATATATGCAGAACCATTTTTACATAGATAATTGCTACTGCATGGTATATCTTTGTTCAGTCTCAAAATATTCTGATGAACTGAGTTCTATGGCAATTGAAAGAAATCCAAAAAGGGCCTGCATCTTAGTGCAGACTTGGTGTGAGGTAAACCAGCAAACTATGACATAGCACAACTGCCGCCCCACTGTTTATGTGATGCCCTTTGTAGATGATTTGTTTGAAACAGAATTTGCAGGATGTTAGAAAAAGCAAGGTGCTTTGAAGAGAACCAAAAAGCAAGTCAAGTCAATATCCTGACAACAAAACCACTATAAAAAGGGTGTTTGTTGTTTCTTCACTTAGACCAAGCCTCTGTTTTCCACCAATCCTTTTTTGCTGTGAAACACCATTGATGCTGCAGCAGTAACTTTTAACAATTACAAAATTACAAAAATAAAATCTTGTCACAGTGACAAGTGGGGGTAAAACAGAAGGTACATCATCTGCAAGCTTTCTGATATTTATAATAAGAGGAATGTGCATGGCAGAGTAATCAATCTTAGGACTCAAGATGTGACACAGGTACTTATACAGATTGTAACAATAAATAAAAAGGATTTCAACAAACAAAAAGAGTTACCAATTTATTTCTGTCAAAAATTGAAAAAGTTTTCAGAGCTGTAACAGCAGAATATATCGTAACACTCCGAAAATTCACTGAGTAAGTGAGGTGCACTGGACTACAAATTGAGAATAAGGCACATGCATTCTTATGAGAAGAAGAATGAAGAGAGAATTCACATTTTGGTGTGATTTCAAAACTTCAAAATATCACATAAACCACTGTTATGACTACTAATGTTGAAAATGAAATTATGGATCATATTTTATTATGCATGTATTGAAACTGAGGGGGCAGTTTCACCCGTAACTAGGTTCAGGCTAATTTGCTGTCACAGTGGGGTGTCGGTCAGGACACAGCAGTCAGGTTCCAGTTTCAGTTGTTTATTGGGGATTTGTAATGGTTTGATGTGAGGGTTTGTGTTGTATGTGTGTGTGGTTTCCTGCAAGGAGTAAGCAGGGAGAATGAATCAGTACATTGCACCAGGATAACATTTATGGGACATACAGGCTTTGACTGCTTGAATGGCTATGGAAACATTTATACATCAGGGACACACTATCTTAATTAACATGCACACCCCTCTCTCTCTACAGGCAATTGTATTACAACCAGTTGAACTTAGGCATACTACTTACTTTGGCACAGACGCACACAACAACAGCACAATGCTTGGTCCCCAAAGGCTTGGTCTCCCCAGTTCTTCACCTCCCAGGTATTGTTGCGGTACTGAGGTGGGGGAGGTCACCACCACCTTTATATTGTCCCATATCCTTATATTATATCCTTATATTGTCCCGTATCCAAAGGATACGGGCAGGTCCGAGGGCAAATGGTGACCTGGGGGCCGTCCTTGGGGGTGCGCCTGTGCCTCGAGTTCCCTGTGGGGGTCCTGCTGATAAGGGGAGCAGCAGGACCGGTTTGGCCAGGTTTCAACTGAGTTGTAAACAAGTGCCTGTGAGAGGTGGGGGTGGTACGCAAACAAAGACAAAGACAACGACAGAAACAGAAACATGTGGCCCTTTTCTACATGTATTATCATATCTGCAGTTAGTGATAAATTGCATGCAGTTGTCCTCTCATGGGCATTGTGTTTCCATGCTCAATAATCAAGTTTTTTGACTTGAAAGGAAGCAAATCTGCAGCTCTTAAATGAAATATGGAGAAACACTCGGTCAGGAAGCTGAAATACTTGTTTGGTAGTTTGTTTTGTCAAATTCAAATTTACAGGTAAGGTATTTTTACTGTAAAGTATTTGGTTTTCCTCTCAACTTTCATTGACAAATTGTGAAAATGTATGAAAGCATTTTATTTGATATATTGCTGTTCAAAAATGGCTTTTTATAGGAACAATTTGTGTGATCGTAAATATTGAGAATGAGAGATGTATTAATGAAACATTGTTACGTATGATATTACTGAAATTATGTTTTATTGAAAAGACAAAAAAACCTTCAATGTTTCCAGTAAAGTGGAAATTCTCACTTGGCCAACCATGACAACTTAATTTAGTTCTGAGACCATATCTACTTGATTCAGTGGTTCATATATTCAACTCATATGAACAAGTTGACATGTATTGGTTCTTACATAGTGCCTATGTAATGACACAGGAATAAGCTGGTTATGCTGTAAATTGGGTGTAGTTACAAAAAAAATGCACTGAAAAGTATTTTTGTTCTCTTCCAGTTTAGGCCTAAATTTGAAGACATCATAAAGTTTAGTCGTGGAGTGCACAGCCACTTTGCCATCTATGTTGGAAATGAAAAATTTGATGGTAAACTATTGGGTCAGGATATTTTCCATTTTACAGGTATATATTAACATATATTTATTTTAATATATGTTAATTAGAGGCCCTTTTCAGGCAATGTAATCATGAATGCAAGCTCCTAAAATGGTTAATATATATAGTGGGGCCTATGTATGAAAGTTTCTGTTCTCCATTGAATAAAACCTTATTTTCTCAATTGCTTCATGCCAACCATTATGGTATTACCCCTGTACATTTTACATCGTGTTTCACCTGGCGCATTAGCGAAAGTTGCGAAAGTTGCAAAAACGTGTTCCTAAAAACTTTCATCAGTATTGAAGTACAAAAAAAGAAAGTAAAAGAGGAATCTAAGTGCATCGAAAGGAAATGAATTTAGCTTTATAACAATTACGATATTGCAGATGCAATGAACATTTGCTTTTAAGAGAGCTTTGACAAGGAAGATATTACATATATGCGTATAATTAGGTTTGACACACTGGAAACATTAGAGGAAATTCGATTAAGATATTGTGAAATGCTGGAGTAAATTACAACAAATATATAAATACAGAAGAATAAATTGGCAGGCCCTGATGGTATTTAAGAGTAATTAAGGAAATATGATAGTTTGCTTACAAACCAAGGGTAAAACCTTCATTGTTTTATCTAAATGTAAATAGTACAGAGACTCAAGACACATTTTTAGTCTAGAAGAAAGGAGAGCCAGTGTAAATGGATTCAGGTTTTATTTTTTTTATTATTTTTAAAAAGGATAAAGTGAACTACAGAAAATATTTTAAGGTACTTTTGGCAGCAGAACACTGTGCCAGTCCACGCCCCAAAACTAATCTTCATAACCACATCACATCCACTCTCGACTTTAATGAAAAGAATATGGAAAGTAGCAACATTTGCACCATCCCAATATAGCAATATTTTGCTGTTTGTCAAAGGTAAGCTAATCAGCTGTGAATAAATAGGGCCGTAAGTGTCTTGAATCTCTTTTTATAACCTATATGTTTGAAACCTACTCCTGTGAAAGACTAGCCTTCAGCTTAAATTTTGCACTTGCAATAGAATCATTTGCTTTTGGAGCTATAAATCAGTGCATGGTATCTTCCTTAACTGATACCTAGAAGCAGTCTCGTTTCCCTTCTCTGCAGCTTTTCCAAGACTTTATTCTTACAATGTGATGACCAGAACTGGACACAGGGCTAAAATGTGGTCTGACAGAGCCATTGTATAACATTAATATAACTTTAGATTAAATACCTTGGGTAATGAATGTATTGCTGTTCTGTTCTGGATTAGCTGCCTCTTCTCACAGCACTGAACAGAACATCTGACCTGATTTGATTGTGAGAGTCATTATTTCTCTTAATATTGTTTGTGCCTTTTTGTTATTGTGACTGTATTTTAAAGATTATAAGGCCTTGGGGACATTATGTGAAACATGTTATTAGTCACTACTGTAGCTGGTTGAAAATATCTATCATAATATTATTATTTTGATTTTTGTGCATTTCATATTTCCAATAGGAAAACCTGGTAATATTCAATGCCAATTTGGATCTATGGATAAAACTGCAGGACGATCGATTCCGAAAGTGTACAATTATCTCGATAAAGATTACCCTCCTTTACCTGATGACGTGATCCGAAGAAATATTAGAAAGCTGATGAATGAAGGGTGTGGACCATACAGTGTGAAGAGCAATAACTGTGAGCATATGGCTACAGATGTAAGAAACGATATACAATATTCTGAACAGGTATGTGACTGTTTTTTTCTGATCCCAAATAAGGCATTGGTTTAATTTAAAAGAAAATTAAAAAGCCATCCATCTTGTGCTCTTTTTACACCTGCAGGTAAAAAATGTATACGAGTGTTTTAGGCTGACTCCACCAAAACCCACAGGTAAAAAACTGAAAAGATGGGCAAAATGGGGTGGGCGTATTTTTCGCCTGCAGTGAATGTCCCTTTGGATTGAAGATTCAGAGTTTCAGACCTTGGAAGCAGGAATTTTCCATGAATTATGTATTATGTAATGAATGAATTATGTAATGACATTACTTGTTGTAACTTTGTAATAAAGTATCTTTGCAGCATCAAAACCTCTTTATCCACCTGTATGTTTGCCAGAGCTACTATGGCTTTCATTTACATATCCATAGCTCTATACTCCTCATTCAGGGTTACATCTGGGGGAGAGGTTTGGGGTGATTGCTGGGAAAAAATGTCATGTTGTTTGGGTATGCCTCTCATTGCTCACCTATCACCTTGCTAGTAATAGCATCTAAATCCCATCCTCTTTTCTTGCAGTGCAAAGTGTTAACTTTAAGCTTTGCTAATGTTATTTAAGTGGATGATCCTAATTATTTAATTGTAGTCTTAATGTAGTCTTAATATCACAAGGGGTGTTTCCCTTTCCTTACATCGGGACAGTCCCATCACGGGGTGAGTGTCACCACTCACCTCTCCTCTCTGTGCATCTGAGGGCTGCTTCTGTTCAGCAAAAGCGAAATTTCGCTTCGCTTTCCTTGTGCAGGTTTGATCGTTTGCCTGAAAAATGAACAAGCGAATTTCGCGCCACGTCACAGCAAGCATTTTTTGATTACACCAACAATTTGGAAAAGGCAAAATGCAAAGGGGGCGTGGCTTCTAGCCCTACTTGAAGGTGATTGGCTTTTGCCAGGTGAAATTTTCACTCGAGCAAACGCTCATTTCGCGTCACTTGCAATTTCGCCACGATTAACTTGCTCATTCACCTCCTGCCATTGACTTTTCATGCATTCGTTAAAACACACCTTTTGGCATATTTCCGGACAACACGGGTCAGCAAAGCCGTTGGAACAAATTTCAGTGCAACACCATCAAGGGTAGGATGGCTTAGAAGGAGATGTCTCTACGTCTAGACAGGCTCCATTCATTTGGCAGTATGCGCTCAATTTTGAGCGTTGTTTTTGATTGGTTCTTTTGTTTGATTTTGCACTGCCCTTCGTCTGCCAATCAAATCAATGCGCATTGCTAGGGCTAAGCAACCTGAGTCTGCCATGCCTGTGATCAGCCGACTACGCCCAGGCGGGTGGCCATGTCATGAACAAGGACGCCTTTCAGCGCTAGAAATTCAACAATATTTTCCTTCTGAAATCAGAAAAGGGCTCTAACACTACTGTACAGTGTAAAGCTTGTTTACCAGCGGTGAAAATGCTGTCAACATCAAACTGCTCGATATCAAACCTGAGGAAACATCTACAGGTAAGTTAATGTAACCACAATCAGTCACATAAAAAAGTACCTCCCGCCCCACCATATTATTTATGTGTGTTTAAGACATAATTTTGCTCGGTGCCCATCCAGTAGGCTACATATTTATGTTTAATCTCCATTCAAGACAAATTAATTTCTAGCTGGCTAACAGACGCCTTTTGCACAGCCGCACCTCCATTTATGAACCCTTTGATATAAAATCTTAGCTGACGTTAGATCCTCTTTGAATAGTGATGTAGGTAGCCTATGTGAGATCTAATAACACTCACTAACTTAATTCAGCATTGTGTTTTAATTAAATATTAACTTGGCGAGGTCATTAGGTTGTGAAATTTCTACAGGGCACCAACAGACTAAATTAATGGTCCTAACTATGCATACTGGGCTTTTTGTTGGGCACACAACGGTAGTTGTTGCCAGTTTGCCCTGTTTGTTTGTGATCTACATACTTGTGATTTGTTTTGGTGGTTGTGCTTTAAAATCAAAACATTCCAATCTTAATTCAAGTTATATTGAAGAACTTTTAATAAAAGTTTGACAGTAATCAGTGTTGAGTACTGTTGTGAGGTTTATACTGCCTGGTTTAAATTTATGTTTTTAGGACTTTTCAGCTTTATTGCCCAGTTTAAAACATTTGTTAGAAAAGTAAAGAAATGTAATAAGTTACCTTACTTTGATGAAGTAATTAAAATAGGTACATTTGCTTATTACATTTTTAACAGGCTAACTAGTCATCTGTAATCTATTACATTTCAAAAGTAACCTTCCCAACACTGAGTACAGGGAACTAGGGAAGACCTCTGGTAAGACATGCACAGACACACACACACACAGATGCAGCTAATATATGCAGTTTCAGTATATGATTAAAAAAAAGCAAAAACCACCATGACTGGAATTCACAGTAATTCATGATTCTGTAGCTATGCAGTTCACCTGTATGTCACCTGTACGTCATCCCATGCTGTTCAATTTAATAATGGAGAAGCTTCAGTGGGAGCACGCCTGTGTTGAGGTCTATTGCAGTGACACTGGAAAGTAGATTTTCTGTTTGTCTCACAATGAAAAGTCATTCTACTCAAATGATGAATTTTATTACATTACATTTACATTACTAGCATTTAGCAGCTAGTCATATTCCACTTACATTGGTTACAGTTTTTTTTTACAATGTTATCCATTTATACAGCTGCATATTTACTGCGGCAGTAAAATGTGGGTTAAATACCTTGCCCAAGGGTACAGCAGTAGTGCCCCAACAGGGAATTAAACTGGCAACCTCTCGGTTACAAATCCTGCTCCTTAACTGCTATGCTACACTGCTGCCATTTATTCCTTCTCAGTGTAAGGTTGTTCTCAGAATTTGTGGACTTTATCAGAGATACCCACCTTTGCCAAGCACATTTAAGAAAGTGCACAGCAAAGACAGACAAACTGGTGGTGAAAAGTTGAGCAGTGTTATTTGGGATACTAGAGCATTTGCAATGATGTTGTGCTGAAAACTGGAGAGGAAGCTGATGAAGACAAGGAAGAAAAGAATATTTGGCCATATATTTATAAAGCTGTATCTGAATTCTGTGTGTTCAGATGTTTTTTATCATAAGATAAACTCAATGACCATAACAATGGATCTGCAGGGGATACTGAATCGCTTGGTTAGTCTCAGCATCAGTTTAGTTTTATTTTAGAATTTTAACCGAATATAAATTTATTATTCTTTAATTTATTAAAGAGGTAGCAATGGCCTCCCTTCTTTTTCAGCTGTCCTGTGGTTACAAGATACTATCATCAGAATTTGAACAAATTTGTTTCAATATCTGCACCTGTACTCAGTATGGAAATAAGGACCACACATATAACCATAAAACCATCAGGTCACACCTACTGGTGCCTTTTTCCCATATGCAGTCTGTAGTACATGCCTCATTTCAATATCAGAGGTGGAACTCCAAGGAAACTAACACAGCTGAGCAGCTAGCATCCGTACACAGTTTACATGCTCAACATTGCCCCTCCGACATGTGTGTGTGTGCTGCTGCTGGACATGCAGAGAGCTGATCTAGAAACTCAGAGTAATGAAATTAAATAAACTAAACTACATAATGCTCTGTTATCACAGCCCTGGTGGTTAAATATCCATCTCCACTTACACGCTTTGAAAATGACTCCATGGATAATGTTTAGCAGGAGGCATCAACTCCCTTTCCATATGGCTCGCAACAGCAATTTTGATCTTTCATATAATTTTATTCATATTTTTAAAACGCTGACGATTCTATTTTATTATCCTGAGGGAAGTAAAAAGTTATTGGCTAGTATAAGATAACTCCATATAACTCCTACCCTACGTCTCATTCTAATGAAGCATATCAATATACATATGCTAATTTTCAGGTACTGACGTGGCAGGAGGGGGACATCTGGTGATAAGACAGACCTTAAAAGCAGCTCCTCCACACAATCCGAACCCACCTGTTACTTGGACCTGAGGGGAGTCGAAGGTAAAAGAGTATCTCCTCTTTTCCTGTACTGAACCACCGGCTCTCTTCCTTCTCTCTCTCTTTCTTTCCCTGTGTTTTTGTGTGTCCCTGTCCCTTGCTTTGCTTTTTAAAGTGTCAGTGCTGAATTCTGAGACGGCATCATGAATTGAACTGACTTTATTATATTAGGTATGTAGCTAAATTAGAGTGAAAAAAATGAAAGCACTTCACTGTTAATACAGGGCCTTGCAAAAATATTCAAAGCCTTGGCCAGTTCTCACCTTTTACTCAGTTACAAATAATGCATTAAAATTGAAATTTAAAGTTAATTATTTTAAGGTGACATTTATTTTATGTTACAGCTGCTGCAGGGTTGAACTGATTGAAGAGCCATCTAGGTGTCACCGCTAATAAGTACGGCAACTGCGAGATAAATACTTTCTCACGAAATATTTAAACAATCCATTGAAACTGCCAAACAAAGGAAGGAGCGACATATATACAAAATAATATGTAAGATGATCTTAGTTTCACCTCCCCGTAGAGAACGGGAGCTTGGAAAGCCGCACATCGTCACTGTGACATCAGTGACAAACATGTTCGTCCTAGTGACGATTATTCCCTTACAAGTGACGCTTATTTTCTTCATTATTTTCAACTTCATTCTCACTGGTGACAATAATAAGAGGGACCAAGCAAGAAAACGTTTTAATAGTCTTAGGCCGGAGCCACACCAGTTGTGTCGCGTGTGCGTGACGGCCGCTGAACTGCTGCGGCTCGCATGCGTGTGTTTGTCCACACCGCCAGCGTTGCTGCTGCGGCGCTGCTACTGCCAGCCCTGTCTTTCTACATTGAGTTTGCCATTGATAATGGCCATCAATAATAGAATGTTTGATTTAATTTCATTATAAATTTAATTTATATTTAGTTTAGACAGACAAAGGTTAAGAGGCGTGTGCTTCTTAAATAAAAAATATATAAAAATGTATAGCAATCCCCCTTCACTTGGCCAGGCTCAGTTTAAAAGCCATTTCCATGGGGGCTTTCAGGTTTCTGTTCTACAGTTTTCCAGGGGTGGGCTTATCGAGAAGTATCGCAGGACCTTTAATTACATTAAACCAAATCAAAAATGTATAAGCAGATGTTGTGGGTTCAGTCTCTGTTGAATCAGAAGTGCTGTGCATTTGTCTTGCCACTATACCTTGCTTCAAGTTCGACATTTTTTCCCCTTACAAATGGGTAAGGAGGCTCCTCTGTTATTTGATTAATTGAAAAATATTTTGTAAAACACCATGTTGATCATGAAGAAAATAGACTGCATAGGACAACTTGTTATTATCTATTTATTTTTTGTTTTTTTATATGTAATGTTACTTTAGTTAGTTTTTTGTGTGCGTGTTACGCACTGTTTAGATACTGGGCGTATGATGCTTTGATGAAACTCGTACGTAGCATGGTTAGGTTCCGATATAGCATGCCAGGTGTATTTTGGTGCAGTTGAGGGTCTTGCCAGATTTATATTTTGTTTGGGTTAATTAACCTGAAGCAGCACAAGGGATTCTCTTCGTGACTGTACTAATTCTTTATAAGTGTTTCTAGTCATGCATCATTTAGCTTGTTTGGAGATATATATAATGGGAAACATGCTTGAAATTTGATTATTCGACAAATATAAACAGAGAAGTTGATGCCTATGTATGAATTTATTCCAAAAAAAACTTTTTTAAAATTAAAAATTTATATAAATATTTTAAAAATTACTTACATTTTGGATATTTTGAAGAATCTAAAACAAAAGATAGTTTTGATTTGTTTATAACAGTTTTTTGGTCACTGCATAATTCCACTTGTGTTTTTTTTCGTAGTTTTGATGTCTTTTTGATTATATTCTATATTATATACTAAGAAGCAGAAGTGGAAAAAAAAATAAAGTGTGCGTACTTAGTACTGTATTTTGATTGTATATATTGCCACCTTGTGCCACAAACTGCATCTTAGCAATATTACCGCGGAAATGTTTGCATAATTTAATACGCACCCGTTTTTCTGCTAAGCGTTCAACCTTACCGGCGACAATGTACTTCCCACAACGACTGATTATTAGTAACAGATAAGCTCTCACTAACTTGTTATTTTCTTAGTAGTGGCATATGACAGGTGATTATACTTTCCTTAGTGGTACTTATTTTCCTTTTGCTTCAAATAATAATGAGCATCATCTGTAGTGAGGCCCACTTTATGTGGGACTGCCTTATCTCTGGGCATCTGTGTGATGTAGATAATATTGCAATGGTGGCAGTTTCTACTGCTTAGGTCAATATGCACAATATACTTTTTGCCCTGCCTTGCAGTACCTGGTGTACTTGGACATCATGATCATCATCTGAACTTCCACTCATATGGACACCACACTTGATTGGAACCTGTCAGATCTCACAGTTTGGAATTCTTGCATGCCTGTTAACTCATCCCTTGGTCATTGAACATTGTGAACAGTGTTTCTGATACTCATCCTTTGCCTTGCCAAGCAACGGGCTGCTCAAAATGTACAGTAATGCACCTCTCACTCTCTCTTTTAATTATATGTATGTCAGGTAGGGTTATGACCAATTACCTGTTTGTGACCTCTGTTATCTTCAGTTATAAAGTAAGCATTTTCCATGTATTTGTCTCATGACTTAATTACTTTATCCTGCTCTACGCTTTAGAGAATTTAGTTAAATGTAACATAATTCAATGTCTAATTATTTTTTATTGTGTTGCTTTTAATAAAGTTACAAAAGTATCCTGATGGACATATTTACTCTTGATGCACAATTGCAAGAGTTAACATGTAAAACCAGAGATACACACACCCACTGGTCAGTCAAGGTGCTCCAATGGTATAATTGGTCAGGGTCAGCCAATCTGTGATAAATTGCCACTGGCTGACTCTGATGCTGTATGTTGAGTTGAAAACAATAGCCATTAATCTCAAGCAACATTGGACTGTGTGTGGGACACACTGGGTGACTACAGGTGATGGTTGGCCAGTTCCAACTGACCGACAGGTGTGTGTATCTCCAGCTAAATATCTACAAGAAACTACACTGGTAAGACAAAGTCTAGAGCAACAGAAACTTAGTAGCTAGAAAATGCTAGCATTGTAAATTCAGTAATCGGAAGTCCTTAAAGTAATACGGTTTTGATGTGCAGGACTGCTAAAAGGTCATAATTTCCTTGGTCCCACTTCAGAGGTACCAGAGCAGGCTCTCTCTCCACATGCATAGATACACAGGTACAGAGTTGTTAGCATGTAAATCGTTATCCTTCTGTCCACTTAAAATAAAAATGAAATCAATACATTTGGATGTGGTTTCAATATAAGATGACCTTGTAACATTCCGGGGCAACATGAATAATGATTTGTCAAAAATACGATGAATACGGCAACCTCAGGTAAATTGCCATCTTCTTTGACTTTCAGTATACGTTTGGAGACATCATTGAATTTGACCGAGAATTCAAGGCTGTGGGTGTACGTGTTTTTTGCTACAAACACTATGCCATTTATGTTGGAAATGGACATATTGTTGATTTTCAACCAGCAAATACAGACATTTTTCATTTTACAGGTATGTTTTTCCATCATGTTTATGTTATCCTGGATTAGCTGCTTTTAATAACATCCACGGGAACGGTCACCTGACCTCACTTGATAGTGAGAATCATAGGGTGTGCTTTTCTTGCAAACTGGCATGTCCTAAGCAAACAGTTTCCATTTGATATCAAAATTGTCAGCCCTCAGGGCAGGCTCGGCACCAGTCAAAAACACAGAGGGGTGCAATTGCAATGAATGGGGATTCACAAGAAGCCAGAAATACTATGTAGACACTGGGATATAAGACAACTGGGGGTGCACTGAGGTCCATCTGGGGGTGCAATGCACCCCTAAGCGCCCCCATAGCGCTGGGCCTGCCTCAGGGTATGTGCTGAGAGACCTGCTTAGAACTGACGGCAAAGAAAGAAAAAACAAAAAGCACATGGTGGACACATTTTAAAAAACTGGGTAAAAGGCAATACTGCTGCTGCTCATACACCATATAAACAGCAGCGCAGTCAGTAGGTAGCTATTGACAACATAATTACTGCTGGGCAGCAACATTGCGCAGTCTACAGTTAGAGTCACGGTTCCTGATATATCAGCCTTCACTGCTAACAGCGCAGTTGGCCATTAGCGTTCCATCTGTATTCTTCGCGTTTCAGTTTACTCCGCATATGCCTCTCAAGTAAATACAGAGTATGCTGGCATGCAAAAAAATAGTTTCTCTTGTGTGCTCACTGCTTTTGTGACTTTTGACTCTTATACCTGCTGTTTATGTGTGTTACATAATCCCAAAATTATTTAAAAAGAAAGAATTGATAAAATTGCTTAACTTTCTTACAATTCATGTTACGTAGGAGATGTAAAACCGAGTTTTTTTGTGTGTTTGGAACCGTGAGAGGAGCAACTACAATTGGTCAGCCCAGAATAAACAATTTTATTGAACTTGGTCTAGAGCCCATACCCAAAGAAAGGATGGAAGAAAAAATTACACAGCTGTATGAAAATAACTGTGGAAAATACAACGTTTTAAGCAATAACTGTGAGCATTTGGCTACAGAAGTCCGGTATGATATCCCGCAATCAAAGCAAGTAATGGTAGGTGACTCCTTAAACTTTGCTGATAATTGGTTCTGCTTTGTTGCATCCACAATAAGCTAGTGTGTTCATTGAGATACCCTTACCTGTTTTCTACTGTTCTTTCCTCCTGCAGGATAAACTCCCAAAATGTTTTGTCCCCAAGTATTCCGGCAAGAAATTCAAAAAATGGCTTAAGCGGATTGGCAAGCGCACTTTTGCCCTGCAGTGAATTTTCTTTTGCAAGAAAGAGTCAGCATTACAGACATTGAAAGCTGGAATTTCGAATAAATTATGTACTCAAGAACTCTGTAATAACTCTCTAATAAAGCATTCATGTAGCATCCCACCCCTGCATCTCCTTGACTCTGTACAAAGGTCTGCATTCCTTAATTGGATGGATTTCCTTCCATCTCACCGCATCACGTTCCATATTAATGCGCTGCAAATTGTTTCCATGCCAACTTGTCAACACCGTAACAAAATGTCAGACTTTGTTGTCAACTTTGATGTACTGGGTGGGTTAAGTCTGGAGGAGTGGTGGAATCGGATGGAGGAGGAAGAAGAAAAAAAAGAAAGTGACATGCTGAAATGAATGAGAGGGAAATTCAAGAGCTGGAAAAGTCCAGCAAAGAAGCGAATACAGCTAAGCAGACTATGTGGTCCGTTCGCTGTTTCAATACATGGTGTGCGGAGAAACATATCCATGTTGATTTTCAAACAGTAACAAAAACCGAGTTGAATCAGGCTCTCCGCCAGTTATACGCCACTGTTAAAAATCCCTAAATGACAATCCCCTTGGCGTCAGAGTATCTTTATTTTGCAGATTTTACAGCACAGGTTCCAGCGTGTGTGTGTTGCTTCGCAGCCATTCTGTCAGTAGCCTAACTCGCTAAAGCACTGCTCTAGGCTAGTTGGCGGAAGAATGTATTTATTCCTCAATTTTTATTCAAACAAATGTTTATCACTGTTTACAAGGTAAATGGCAACAGTTTTATAAAAGCAATAAGCCCCGCGAGGCCGTAGGTTGCGGGTATTATACAACAGCTAAGGGGCGTTGTTAGGCACGACGCTAAGCGGATCTTAATTCTCACTTCTTACGGCCCGGAAGTCCACCAATGTTACAATAACAGAGGACGAAGCTGGTCGTAACACCACAATCACAATCAAACACATCCAGTTTAGCAAAACCAGTTACAAAAGGACAAAGTTTATTTACAACAGCTAAATCAAGCAACATGCCAATAACATGTAATAGGATGACCAGACGTCCCGAAAATTCGGGACAGTCCCGAAATCCAAGCAGTTGTCCCGAAACCCGAATCCTGCCCTAATTGTCCCGAGTCACAGTTTTTTTTTAAATTGTGTACTGGCGCGAATTGATAATAAGCTAATTTTCATTCATTGTTGACATGGAGGCTAAGGCTGGTGTCCCGGGACCTGATGAACACGCCGCTAAAAAGCGCAAACGTCTCTCCAGGTAACTAACAGCACAACTGTACAGACCAACACGTTGATCTCATCCTCCTTCAAGCGGGAGGATGACTCCAACCCCCCCTGCATGTTTAAAACTTGGTCTTAAGTAAAAAAAAAAAGTCTGTTTAATTAGGACAAAAGACTCTTTATCTCAAATAAGTTTTAGATTTATTAGTTTTAGAGTTTGCGGTGCTGTGAGATGGTCTTTCTAAACAAACTCTACAGGTATGTCAGAAATTCCATCAGTAGCTCACACAGTACACCAGGTGGTGCTATCAGCTCCCCCACACTCATATGAATCAGTGTTTTCAGCACTGTATATTCGAATTTGAGCAGCTAAGGCATATTCCACAAAACACAGTCAAAATTAACATCTGTATCTATATCAGTTTTGTAGAAAACTTTTCATGTTATATGCATGGTCTTGTTCTTTAACCTGAAAGTCGGTTTACACAAGATGTGTTTCCACAACTTCCTTGAGGATTTTTTTGTTGAGCCAAGCTTTGCTGACCCAGAGCGTCCCTATATGCACTCATATGGGAAGATAATGTATCATGTTCTTGAATGACATCTCACTCATGTGAATAAAGGAGAGCAGAGTCGCGTTCGGATTATAGGGGAACAGAAACAGCCCTCAGATGCACAGGGAGGAGAGGCGAGCGGTGGCACTCGGCCCTGTGGTGGGACTGTCCTGATGTAAGGAAGGGGAAACGCCCCTTTGTGACGTTACTCCTGTCAGACTGTACATTCCGACCCACAGCACGACTACGGAGTCACACTTCCTCTCTGGAGGCACCTGCTTGGGATCAAGTCCGAGACAGAATAAGTCAGACAGATCGAGTGTCAATGCCCATATCGACTAAGTTCTTTCTGCATGGGAGCGCTCACCTCTCGCCTCCTGTACCATTCCACCAGAACTACTTCAACCAAGTTGTTCAGGCCTCCCTCTCTCGCACATCATCTCTGTAGCTCAGAGCAGCTCTCTTGACAGCCACACTCACTGGAAGTCAAAATGGACCTGAATATACCTAAATGAACCCACACGCGCCTGTGCACAAGCTGAGCTGCGTTTGCTCTTGAATGGCTGTGCTGTGTTAAATCACTGGATGTGATACAAACAGAGGAAGCAGATGTTCCTGCCGGCACATGCAGTGATGTCACACTGTCTTACAAACAGACGGTCATGTCAACATGCAGATAAGAAGGAGACCATCCAGCATGCCACTGCCAAGGAAGGAGGAGGTGTAGGAATCCATCTCTTTCTTTAAATATGCCTGAAAAATTATTTGGGATGTTTTTTGTGAGAAATGTGTGATGTCTTTTGTGTGGACACGTTTCCTGCTATCTTTGATGGCTGAGAAATAGAGCTTTATCAAAAAATCTCTCTCTCTCTTAGGTTCTCTCTCTCTCTGTCCATTGTGCTGTTGGAAATTCCCCCAATTCCACCATGTCTGTGCTTAGGAAATCCCAGTAAGCACCTCCCAATGGACATACACTCAGCACACACACACACACACACACACACACACACACACACACACACACACACACTATGTAGGTTGGATATTCAGATTGGAATTTCCACTTTTCACCAGACACCCTGTAGACCTTTGACATTGACGCATCGTGAATGACAATGTCACTTGTCACCTCCCAGCTGTTCATGCATATTGTAGTACTCTTACACCAGCGACACTCTTTTTTTTCCGGGAAAGAAGAGCATCATTTGCACACTGTATGAAAAGTATGGACCTCAGACCATACCTTTGAGTCGTCTAGCAGGGGCTAGCCGTTTCTTCCCGCTTTATATAAACCACTATAATACTTAAGTGCACTTAAACTCCAAATCCTAACCATTTGTTATAAATGTTCTCTCACAGATATTCTAATTTACTTTAGAAGAAAAGATAGTCCCTTCATTAAAGCTCTAATGCACGGCCGTTATTGCATTAACTTCGTATATGCGCAGCTCATCAATGTTGGGACAGTGAGGCATTCGGAAATCATCGAAATAGCGCTTTCCTTGCCTACGGACTAGCTACATACTAAACAAGACCTTGTGTCGATTAAACAGCAGCCTTCTTAACCAGGAATCCGTTTGATGAATTATTACCGATACAATCAATTATTATCTAGAGGGGAGCTTTTCGGTGGGCTTGGCAACACAGTTTGGTCCTTGCGTTTTTCAGAAAGAACACGCCCCGTAGTCTACATGCGTTACCCCTCCTCGCATTTCCCGAAATGGTTTAGCTGACTGAGATTCTGAATGGGACTACCGTAGAATATAGTGAGGGAGCGCATAAAAAAAGTTATGTATGATTACAATTACAATGCTGCGCAACCATCTACATATAGCAACGACTGAAACGTATATTATGTACTAATTATCTCATACGGAATGCATGGTAGGATCAAGACGGACCTCCCAGGGAAAGAAAAGATTTATTCCCTGAAGGCGTTTGCGCCGTGCAGGTGCACCAATAATATGCGATTCTTTATGTGGTTTTACGGTACTTCTTGTCGGCTCCACAAGATTGCATATTTGTAATGTCAAACCCGGAAGAGGCGTGCTGGAGGAAAATCTCGACGTGAAATAAAAACATAAAGGCGAAAACTGAACAGTTTGTATATCTGTATCAGTATGACGTACGTTATAAGTGCAAGTTATGGGAGTTAGTTAGCCGGCTAACACGTGGGGGTTCGTGCAATATTGCGTCAAACTAGATCGGCTGGTGTAACCCGTGGAGTCCATTCCAGTGGGGTTTTAGCTAGCTAGCTACACCACAACAAAGCTGTGATTGGTTTTAGGCACTGATCTCATACGAACAGGTGATACGCAGACACGGGCGGCTGTGCTTCTTCGAATCAAATGGGGTGGATGACCAGCTATGAAGTGAATACAATCTCTACGTTCATATTTTGATATTCTTTTTCTTTTCGACTGAACTCAACCGAAGTTGATGTGGCAAGATCTGGCGAGTTTTATTTTCTTCCCCCATACACTAGTTAGCTATCCAGCAGCTAGTTAGCTTGCAGTGGAAATGAGAACAGCCCTGCAACTTGTGCCAGTGGTCAGACATTGAATTATTTTTTGCGACAGTTCACAGAATTCAGTTCCTCTTTTTAGGGCGATCTTGCTTTTTTGGAGGCCTTTTATGCAGTCACACAATTATGGAGCACACGGGCTGCGTCAATATATGTAGTCTCACCAGCACTCTGCCCGTGATTCCGTACCAGAAGCTCACGGACCTGCATTACCTGAGCCGGGGAGGTTTCGGCACCGTGTTTCGGGCGCAACATTCAGACTGGCGGACTACCGTTGCCATCAAGTGTCTAAAATTGGATTCTCCCGTCGGCGAAAGGTAGGCTCCGTAATAGACCACAGCTAGCTGACATCACAACCATTAAAAGCGGCTCCGAGAACACAGCGATCACAATCAGTGTCAACACTGAAAAACAAAAACAGTTTTTAAACGCAACACTAAGATAGGGATGACACCTATTCTCATGTCTTTAGCCAAACACTTGGACATTTCAGTTGAAAATAAATATGAAATAAAGCACGGAGCTAAAAGCATATTTCTTAACGAACATTTCACTAGTTTTATGTGGCAGAACACCGTGTTAAAAGTGAATCCGTTCAGCGGTTATGGGTCAGAAACATTCGGGGGTTTTTCCAAATTGGGAACACTCTAGATTCATATGAGGATGACAACAACTGTTGCTAAATATAGACTACGTGTGATTTTTTTAATTCCAATTATAATCGAACGGGCATATACGCACGCACGCGCAATGTGTTGTGTTCGCGCATTTAGGGAGCTAGCTGCGCCGTCTAAAAGTCAAGTTTAGGTGTATCCATCCACAGTTATCCACAGTTACCTTTTGCTTACAGGAGATCGTTAACAACTACGCTATTAGCTACGCAAAAAAGGAAATCGGCATCCGATGGGAATATTATCTGACCCTGGCTCCCAGGCAGAAGTTATCCGTACGTGCGGATCTAGGACAAGTTTTGCTGTTTAGCTAATGATGGTTACGGTTTAAACTGTTCCTAGATCAGTATTTACAAGCACCCTCTGTCTCGGACATGTAGCGTACGGTGTATGCCCAAGACCAAACTCTGCTGACTGCGTTTCAGCAAGGCCTATGTCTTGTCTGAGCGGCTTCAGGTTCACATGGGTACTTGCCCGTAACCGGTGTCACCGTCCGTATGAAAGTTTACCACGGTACATGTACCACACAACGTAGCTCAAAGAGATTTCGACACTGCAAGGGGTAGGATAGCAACAAAGTGCTCTGAAGCACCTCGTAGAGCCGTGATGTGGGGTACAATGACAATATCTTTGCCGTGTTTTATAGGCTACAGACAGATTGTGAAGTGCCGAGTGACTGTCATTTCATATGGCGCGAGTCTATAGCTATAGCTATACTTTATATGATTATACTCCAGCGGCACGAGACCATGTACCTGTTCAGCGCGTGGTTCAACTCGACTTAGCGTGGCTCTATAACGCCCTGGCTGGTGCTGTTGCGTTATAGTGTTATGTGGCGTGCTAGCAGCATACCTGTACAAAACCTGAACATGGCTGATTTAATTGATGTCCAGTATAGCTGAATTGCCATAGTGATTATTTATTAAAAATGAATGATCAGGGTGGATTAGGGGTGCAGTGCATCACATGGACATGCTCACACAATCTGAGCAATCAGTTGACCAAAAGAAGACCTGTTGGTAGCATACCTGTGACCGTAGAACTGTTGGAGGAAATCATTGCCTAAATGCAAAGGCCAGCTTAGATACTCTGACCCTTGAACTGGGGGGGCGACAGTGTTAGCTTAGTATCTAGAAGTAATGAAACCTACAGGGCAACTTATGCCACTCCATAATACCTCCATATCCTCCCCTGTACTTCCAATACTGGGCTGCCATGTATGAATGAACCAAATGGAGACTAGGGAAGGGATGGTAGAGTGGTGGAGTGGGGATTGGTGTTCAGGGGAGTAGAATGGGGAATGGAGTGGGGATTGGTGTTGAGGGCTGGGAGAATGGGGGGGTTAGTGGTGAGGGCTCACTCATGATACAACTATCAATTAGTTCTCTTGAGTTTTCCTGAGCTTTATGCATATGTATGAGAAATCACATTTAAGCAAAAACAAAAAAAAAAAACAACAAGCATGCATGTGCATTGATATATATAATATAATATCGTACGCATATTCAAAAAGTGAATTTAATTGCATATGATTGAGTTTACTAATTGTATGGGGTGAAAGAGTACAGTTACCTGCATTGTTGTCAGTTGAAGAGCAGGCTCACTGCATAGGAGCAGGGAAGTCGGCAGCTCTCATGATCCTCTCTTCATCCAGTTCTTGGTTCTGCACTCACTGAAAACTGCTAGATTTGTTCTGACCAGTGGAAATTTTTAACCATGAGCACAGCCATGTAAAGACAAACTGCCATTGTCAGTGTGTTGGCAAATGTGAGCATTTCCTGCTGCTGAATGTGAATGTAGCAGGAAAACACCAGCCAGTACAAAGTTTACCGTTCACGCAGTACCCTGTATTCAAACCTTACAGTTAAATATAGGTGTGTTTTGCTCCCCTGGAGAAGGTGCTTTTGTTCTAGCCATGTGCTACAGGACAAAGAGTATCTTCCACTGCCACAGATGTAAGGGGTGTGTGTGAAGTAGAGCAGTGAGGTTTCTCCACATGGCCCTATGACCCTATGACGCCAGAGTCCCCTGTTCATCCGATTATGGCCGTCCCAGCATTGGGTGTCGGTTCTGCTGTCCTGCACAGTGGAGATCAATGCCACGATGTGTTGTTAGCTTAGCGCAGCTACTAACAGGCATCTTTGTCTGAGGGTCACATCTGTGTTTGAGGTGTAACAGGGGAACCTCGCAACCGTGTTTCTGTGTTAAGCGAAGTGAAATTGCTTTCCCTCGTCCTCTTTCTCGGGTCCCAGTTTTAAGTCAGCCGCCAGAGAGTGTGGCAGTGAGCTCAGATCTCTTTTTCTCTTGGGTTCTTTTGGGGGTTGCATTGGGGGGGAGGTAGTGGTCAACGTGACAAAACTTGTCCTCGGCTGAACCTTGCTGTTTTCAGCTGGGGTTTAGAAGACTTGCAGCTTTTGAGTTGGATGATTGGGTGAATGAATGGACAGTGTTGGGATGGTTGAAGTTCTAAGGATTTGGTCTCATATGTTCTGGTTTCGTGAAAGCCAGGTAATTTTAGCAAAAGTGGTTTGGCTGAAATTTCGACAAGGGAAGTGAAACAAGCCACGCAACTGACAATTCAATCGAGGCTGTGTTGAGCATGCAGGTGTCTGACCAATGGGCAGCAGACTTGATGGCTGATTGGTCAGTGCTGTGGAGAAGTGATGTCATTTTGCAAAACAGGGAGGGTGGGTTCCTTTGAGGTGAAAGGCCCCGCCCCCTGTCCACTTCAGGGAGTGTTATTAGAGGGGCAGTAAAGTGTATGTGTCTGATTGGAACTATAAGGTCATGTGGAACTCCAAACCGTGTGTGTGTGTGTATGTGTGTGTGTATATGTGTGTGTATGTATGTATGTATGTATGTGCATGCAAGTGTGTGAGTATTTCTGTGTGCGCATGTGTGTTTGCGTGTATGAGAGTTTTTGTGTGTGTGGTTGTGTGTGAGTTGCATTTCTGTGCACATGCATGTGTGAGGATGTGTGTGTGTGTGTGTGTGTGTGTGAGTGTGAGCGCGTGAGCGTGTGTGAAGCAGTTTTTTTGCGCAGTGTTTCTCACTTATGTTTTGACGGGTGTGTACTGTAAGTTGGCAGCGTTAGCAGTTACAGCTCTCTGCTTTTAACCACAGGGTTTCCCACACTTTCTGCTTTGCTTCCCAGGCGAGTGGTTTTACTTTCAGACAAGGTACGTTGCCTGGACGACTTCACTACTGTCTTAGCTGTGAAAATGGACTAGCTGTGAAGCTTAATCTATCTTAATCTATCTAATTGCTTTGAATAAAGGGCATCTGCCAAGCTCTTGAACAGCAATTGCAATAAATGTACTTTTTGACAGAACCCCCAGATTGCGCTCAGCTGTGGATCTGAAGGTGTGGAAAAGTGCAGCGGCCATCGCCCTTAACGCTGCTGGTGTGCTCGTGATGTGCAACACATTTACTCTGTCATGCATGTTGTGCTTGCATTTCAGAAACACACAGGAACGGCGGATAGTTCACACAAAAACCTGCAAAAACCCTGTCACTCTCGTCTACCGATGAAGAGGGTCCTATAGCCTATAGGGCGGCAGAGTAGCATAGTGGTTAAGGAGCAGGACTCATAACTGAAAGGTTGCCGGTTCAATTCCCTGCTGGGGCACAGCTGCTGCACACAGCTGCTCAGTTGCCTCAATAAATATCCAGCTGTATAAATGGATAACATTGTAAAAGCCTGTAGTTGATATAAGTTGCTCTGGATAAGTGTGTCTGCTAAGTGCCAATAATGTAATGTAATGGAACTGTTTTGCTGCAACAAAGCACCTGTTATACCTGTTGTAAAGAATGAGAACAGTCCAGCTCTCATCTGAACCAGCTAACTTGGTAGGAATCGATGTGTCCTTTTTTCAACATATCACAGAAAGTGAGAATAAGGTTGTAAAAGTGTCATGTCCCAATCAAAAAAATGTTATTGATTGTAAATTCATGCAGCAATTTAAAGTGGTACTGTAAGAAGTAGGAGAGTTACATGACCTATGTTCAGGGCAGCAGTGTAGCGTAGCAAGAAGAAGCAGGGCTAGAAACCTAGAGGTTGTTGGTTTGATTCCCCACTGGAGCAATGCTGCTGTGCCCTTGGGCAAAGTACTTAACCCAGAATTGTCTCAGTAAATATCCAGCTCTGTAAATGGCTAACATGTGAAATTATAACTTATGTAAGCTTGTCTGGACAAGATCAATATGTCTAAATGCTAATAATATAATAATATCTTTGTCCTCGGTTGCAGGGAGAGGAACTGCCTGCTAAAAGAAGCTGAGGTCCTTCACAAGGCCAGATTCAACTACATCATCCAGATCTTTGGTGTGTGCAATGAGCCAGAATTCTTCTGCATCGTGACAGAATACATGAGCAATGGATCTCTGGACCAGCTGCTCCATGAGGTTAGTGCAGGAGTCAGTGCTTGTGGCCTTGTGGCTTATCTGTTGAGCACTGTACAGGGAAATGGACAACTACTCTCCTGTAACACAGTACATTCCCATGTAAACTATGACTGGATACTGATACTTTTATCAATACTGTTTACAGCGGCAGGCTTTTGGACCCTCAAACTCTCCCTGACACTTCCCTGGCTCTCTCTCTCCCTTTTTCCCCTCTCTCTCCCCCGCTCTCTTCAACTCTCTCTCTCTGTCTCTTACTCTCTTTCTCTCTCACCCTCTCCCTCTCTCTGTCCCTCCACAGAAGGACCTGTACCCTCTTCTTGCCTGGCCCCTGCGGCTACGTGTGCTGTATGAAATCGCCCTGGGCGTCAACTTCCTGCACAACATGACCCCTCCCCTCTTGCACCACGACCTGAAGACACAGAACATCCTGCTAGATGCCGAGTTCCATGTCAAGGTGCGCGCCTCTACTCACTGTACAAACCGCCCCCCGCCCTGCCCCACCCCACACACCACCCCCATCTCCACTCTGGCCCTCATAATTAGGATAATGCAGCTGGGTTTATAGTCTAAAAGCTGCTGGACAGAGCGCTGCTGTCCTACGTCTGACCAAAGCATTTAGCCTGTATTCGGTAAAGCAGTTGACACTGAAAACTGATAAAGGCCTTTGGTTTGCAAAGTTAATAAATAATCAGGCTCATCACCCTCACAGGCTTTCCCGTTCTAAGTACATGACCCCTGCATTGTCTTAACACCCTAGGGGTCACAGACTGGTGCCAGTCCTGCAGATCGAGAAGAATTCGATCAATAACCACTGTTTGTCCAAGGAGCCAAAACAATGGTAGCACTAGGCAGAGTTAGAAAGGCCCCTAAGCAGGTATCGTTTGTGACATTGGGAAGTAGAAGTCAAGCTGTAGACGGAAGGTGTTCTCCGCTAAGCAGATCAGGCACATACGGGGTGCGTAAACAGTCATAACAGCCCTGATCACAGCGGATCACACACACTTTCAGAGCCCTTTCCCCCTGCATAGGACTTTTTCTCTGAGATCAATGCAGTGATGACCCAGGAATGAGTAAATATGGAGAGCATACGAGCATATATATCTATATAGATATAGACAGATAGATGTATGGATATGCAAGTGTGTGTGTGTGTGTGAGAGAGAGAGAGTGTGTGTGTGTGTGTGTGTGTGTATGTATATGTTTGTATAGGCCTATATAAAATATATGACAATTAAATGAACAAGGCTGGCAGTGCAGTCTAAGCTGGCCAGCATCTTGCTGTTGTTATTCTGGGCACAGTCTGAGCTGTCAGGTTGTGCAGTGAGCCCATGTCTGCCACCACCCCCCACCCTGCACCCCAACACCCACACTGGCATTCTGGCTGGCAGTCTGTCTGGGGGTGGGGGGGGTTTAAGGCCCAGGTGGAAGCTGCCCCTGGTGTGCCCCCCCTCACCCAGTGGCCGCGTAGTCCAGACATAGCCTTTCCAGACGGAAGGGAGACACCAGGCTGCATTTGGCTGCAGCTGAACCAGAACAGCACCGGCAAAAGCAGAGGCCCACATCTCCCCATAACCGGAGCTGCCGGCAGCAGCTTGTGGGCGTGTCCATAGGTGGGGCTATGGGTCTACCAGTGGATCTCTACATTACGCAAGGGCCCTGTAGAGTGGCAGTGTAGGATAGTGGTAAAGAGCAGGACTCGGTTGCCCAGAGTTTCCTCCCTACAGGAAACACAGAAGACATAGCTAACTGCCTCTCTGCCCTCTATCACACAGATAGCGGACTTTGGCCTCTCCAAGTGGCGGCAGCTGTCCATCAGCAAGGCGTCGGGGTCCAAACCCCCGGAGATGGGGGGAACCGTCATCTACATGCCCCCCGAGGAGTATGAGCCCTCCAAGACCCGGCGGGCGGACGTCAAACACGACATGTACAGGTAAGGTGTGATTGGCGCCGTTAATGAAGGCTTGACCTGGGCCATATTTGACACTTTATTTGAGTTTCACGGAAGACATTACAAATAAAATGCACTTTGATTTCTTCGTCTCGGGTATTGTCCACACCTGAGAAGCCGTGGGCTGTGAAGGGGCATACACCAGACATAAACCAGATTTGTTTCCTTACAACTCGATCTCAGTCCTGGAGGGAGACGACACAGCACATGTCCCAGCGAGAGAGTGGACTACAATCAGTTAATCAATCAATTTGTCAGTTAAATTGTGCTTAATTTTTTGATTGTTGCTGTTGTTTTTTTGATCCGTAAAGCCACATTTTTTGTTGTCCCAAGGAGCTTGGATAGAACACAGGTCAGCAGAGCCTGCAGGGTTGAGTAGTCTTTTTGGGAGGACATGGTGAGAAGCATTGTAATGCTGAGAGGATAATGGTGTTCTTGCAAGGGTTGCATTGAAAGCAATGTTCCCAGGACTGTGGAGAGCTGCACGTAAGAGTCCAGTAAGCCTCCAGTCAGGTGGTCTCTCTCTCTCTCTCTCTCTCTCTCTCTCTCTCTCTCTCTCTCTCTCTCTCTCTCTCTCTCTCTCTCTCTCTCTCTCTCTCTCTCTCTCTCTCTCTCTCTCTCTCTCTCTCTCTCTCTGTCCGTGGGCTTGTCCTGCTGGCAGTGAATATTGCAGTCAAACCATTTTATTGGTTGGATTTTTTTCTGGGAGGGGATTAGAAGTGGAAGTTTTGGAATTCTCAATGCACAGATCGATGTACTCTTCTGAACGTTTCAAGTCTGGTGGACAGCAGGAGTTGAGTCACGGGATCTCTGGGAAAGACTCAGGCATCTGGCACTGACCAACAGCGTTTTCCTTCCCACGTTTGATAGGTGCTAATCTGTGTGTGCGTGTGCGTGTGCGTGTGCGTGTGTGCGTATGTGTACATGTGTGTTTTCTTTCAGTTATGCAATCATTATGTGGGAAGTTCTCTCAAGAAGGATTCCATTTGAAGGTAATGTTTATGTCAATACGACAATATGCTGTTTTCTCATTTTATGACAATTTCAATGTGTTCAATGTAATATTGATAAGAACAATAATAATAATGTGCATTAGTAGCGGAGAAACTTACTTTGAATCCAGGGGACAATTTGTGTAAACCCAAATGAAAGTCTTAAATTGAAAATGCTAGTGTCATTACAACATCATATATCTTTTAAATGAAAGAAGTAGCCACAAAGCATTTCAGAAATTTTAGTGTCAAATAAATATGAGTCTGCAAGAAAGAACAAAAAAAATCAGTCTTAGAAAAATTTTTATGTATTTTAATAAGATTTTATATGCCACATGTTTCATGAAGACACTTCACTTTCCTGTAAGATAGAGTGAAACAGGATGGTTATTTGCAAGCTCCTGATTACTGATTTCCTAGGTAGGTGGCGTGCATTGAGCCGGTTCTGTGTTTAAGATCAGAGACTAAAGATTACAATGGCAGAGCAGTAACTGAGCCAGCTCTAGCTCAGTGACTCAAACCTGCCTGGCTCTTGTTGCCCGCACAGAGGCCACGAATCCCATGCAGATCATGTTCAGCGTTCTGCGGGGGAACCGGCCCGACACGGGCCTGGACAGCTTGCCCGCCGACATCCCCTGCCGGGACACGCTTATTGATCTCATGACCCTCGGCTGGACCTCCAACCCGGATGAGCGACCCTCCTTCCTCAGTAAGAGTTCCCTACCTCTTCTTTCTCACCTGAACACTGTCCTGCCTCAGTAAGAGTCCTCCTTCTCTTCCTCCTTAACTGAACACTGTACTTCCTCAGTAAGAGTTCCCCACCTCTTCCTTCTGAGCTGAACACTATCCTTCCTTATCCCTTTTTCTTTAATAAGAGTAAGCTCCCCCCTGTCCTCCTGAATACTCTCATCCTCAGTCAGCTACACAGTCAGCGTTTCAGAGCGTAAGTGCTGTAGCACGTTTTCACACCTACAGAGAGTCCGCGTTTCACATCACAGAGTCCGCGAGTGCTGGGAAGAGGAACAAGAAAATCGAAAAACCTGAAAATCCAGAGCTGGTCGGGGAGACTGGAGGGGCTGTCCGAAAAGCCTGGTGGAGAGACGGTTTCCGGAAATGGCAACTAACTTAGCTTAGCTTCAGCCTCCAGGCTGGAGAGAAGGTTGCAGGATGGTATTTTTGCTGAAGCTGTTTTTATACGGGACAGAGCTTTTTTGTATGTGTCAGGAGCAAATGCCCATTGTGTGTTCATTACTTTTGCAGTATGGCACTGACAAATTTTCACATGTATGGGGGTCTGTGGAGCGTGTCATGCATGAATGTGCCCCACTAAAATGGGCGGCAGTGTAGTGTAGTGGTAAGGAGCAGGGGTCATAACCGCAAGGTTTCTGGTTCAGTTCCCCCGCTGGGGTACTACTGCTTGGACAAGGTACTTAACTGAGATTTGTTTCAGTAAATATCTAGCTGTGTAAATGGATAACATTGCAACCTATGTGAGTCGCTCTGGATAAGATGGCCTAATGAATGACAATGGTGTAATGCAATGTAACCGAAATGGTTTTTAGTCCCAAAGAATCGCCAGTCTTGCTTTCATCCCAAAGAATCACCAGTCTAGCTTTCGCCCCAAAGAATCGCCAGTCTAGCTTTCGTCCCAAAGAATCGCCAGTCTAGCTTTCGCCCCAAACAATCTCCAGTCCAGCTTTCGTCCCAAAGAATCGCCAGTCCAGCTTTAGTCCCAAAGAATCGCCAGTCCAGCTTTAGTCCCAACGAATCGCCAGTGGGTAAGAGTGCGAAGGTCATAGGTCACTACCCTCCCCTCCTCCTTTTACTTTTCGCTGATCCCACCCACTTCTAAAGTACCCCCCCCCCCCCACCTCGTGGAGGCTGACGCAGCAGAGTTTTGAAATCCGGGGCGGCTTGGCATCTCTGCTGCTGGACTTGGCCGTCACCTCTGAGTAACGCGCCGCTGCCCTGTCACGCTCTTGCAACAGCGTAGTCACTTCCTCTTCCTACGCTGTCCAGCCACGCGGGTGTTTGCGGTGCTCACGTCTCGCATGACACACAAATTCTCTCTCTCCCTTTCTCTTTCTTTCTGTCCCTCTCTCTCTCGCTTTGTCTCTCGCTCTCTCCCACTCTCACACACTGTCTCTCTTGTTCTGTCTTGCTTGCTCTCTCACTCATTCTCCCATTCCTTCCTGCTCTCCTGCTCTCCCTCTTAAACACTGTCTCTCTTGCCCTCTCTCACTCTCTAACGGTCTATCTCACATTCTCTCTCCCTCTCAAGACGAGCAGTACACCACAACAAGACGAGCAATATATGAAATCAAATATATCAAATTAGTCAACTGTAACCATGCAAAATAAAATAAGAGCATTGCGCAATCCATGGAGCCAAGGGAAAATTTCAGCCTGCAAGTGGCGAATTTCAGCCTGATGTGGAGCAAACCCATAGCACCACTCCTAACCACTATTAAAAGATGAACCAATATTAAAAACCCCCAGGTCTGTCCCTGTAATCGTGCCATCCACACTCCTCTGATGCAGGGGCACGGAGCGACAGTTGTGGTTTTCGTCAATCAGCTGATGCGGATGTGCTTTGGTTTAGGAAGCATGTGAGATTATCTCCCCCCGACCTTTGGAAGACACATCAGCATGTCCATGCCCTTCCAATCCCCCCCCCCCCCCCCCCGACATATTAATAATGAGGTAGTGCATGTACAAAATGTGACACGTACAAGTGGAAGTTTTAAATAACACTCCCACACCCGACTGTAAACGAGCTGCTACATGCATTTTTCTGATCCACTGTTCCAGAGCTAAACTTGTGAGTGCAGGACTTTTTTCAAGCCCAAAGGACATGTGGGTTTCCGTAAGTTATTTGCAAGGTACATTGATATCATGCCCGTTCAGTCATGTGATATTTCCCAGAGCAGGAGACATAGCGAAGATGCTGAATCATGCAAAAATGCCGTGAAATCCCAGCATCAAGGAAAGATGGCGCTCCCCCAAAAACCCCCAACCATAGCCCTCTCCCCCTCCAAAACCCCCACCCATGCATATCCCACTCCCCCATGTTCTGCTCGGGTGCCTTGTTTCACCTCCTATCTCTGTCTCTTTCTCTCTCTGCAGAGTGTCTAATAGAGCTGGAGCCCATGCTACGCAGGTTTGACGAGATTGAAGTCTTGGAAGCCGTGCTGGAAGTGAAGAGAGCCAAGGTGAGTACACCGGGGGGGGTTGAAACCCACTGAAAGCCAAGGCTGAAAACCACTGACCCAAGATCAGCCGAACCCCAGACCCACAGGCCTTGAGATGTAACTCGACTGGATCCTTCCTGTTCCTGGCTCAAAGTGGGGACCCATTTACGAATCCACACAACTAGAATCAAGCTGAATGGTGCCAGGCTGGGTTAGGATGCACATCATTTCCATGCAAAATTCATTAGCTCTGAGAACTTTGTACAGGCACCAATCATCAGTTAGCTCATCGGTGTCTCCCGAACATCACTAGCAAGTCGCCCAGACGAGCAAAGTGGTGTCCGATCCCAGTGCTGAAGTATCACTAAATTCAATCGGGAGTGGAACAGAAGCAGGATTTCCGGGGAATCAATGTGATTGGATGTTCATTCTCAATGTTTTTTTTTTTCTTTTGAAAACAATCAGGAGATAGTCCCAATATTTCAGGAAAGCCTCTGTGTGAATGGAAGTGGTGACAGGTACATAGACTGACCTGTATCCTGTTCCATTACCTGTGCTGTCACCCGCTGCCTCTGCTGTTACCTGCTATTTTAATCACACCTGTTCTGTCGCCTGCCCGCTCACATGTCCTATCTCCTGTCCGCATTACGGGAGAGCCAGGGGGAGGGGCCCAGCCATTCAAAGTGGATTTTAGGGATTACTGCTCTTAACTCATACCCTGTTAATCCAAAGAGTATCCTCTCCTCAGTCCACCCCAAAAACAGTACCTCTGACCTGTCCCATACCCTGAGACCCACCCTTTCATACTGTCTGAACCCCCAGCTTCTGTGTGCAGGCAGATCTGTGATCTGTTCAGAGAACAGATTTAATGATGTGGTACATTACAG
This sequence comes from Megalops cyprinoides, assembly GCF_013368585.1. Lineage (NCBI taxonomy): Eukaryota > Metazoa > Chordata > Actinopteri > Elopiformes > Megalopidae > Megalops > Megalops cyprinoides. The sequence continues at coordinate 28,578,596 of NC_050584.1, read as the reverse complement.
TCATTCAGCAGATGCTCTTATCCACAGTGATGTACATAGGTTACAGTTTTTACATGTTATTCGTTTACACAGCTGGGTCTTTACTGAGGCAATCCTGAGTCAAGTACCTTGTCCATGGGTACAGCAGCAGTACCCCAGCAGGGAGTCAAACCAGCAACCTTTCGACTATGAGTCCTGCTCCTTACCGCTATGCTACTCTAGCACCCTTTTAATTAATGACAGGACAGTAATATGAAGTGTTAGCATTATTTTACTTGATAATGGTAATATATTATCCTCCACTTATGCACGTGATTTATGCATGTAGAGGATAGAGTGGGCTTAGACTGTAGGTGCTGTAGGTGTTCAGAGGTTAGGGCTCTGTGGAACTCTACTGTGAAATATAGCTCATTGAGTTTGCATGGTTTCCTCTTGTTCTGTTGTGTGGATGTTGATGAGGCAAGTTCTTCTGTGGCAATATGCCTGTATATGCGTGAAACGAAAAAGCCGTCGCAGCCGACATGTCGGCGCTTGTAAGGGGACACAGTCTTATTCAGTGCAGGGGTGCATACGATCATAACAGGAGCGTTTGGGTGGTCACCTTCGCCATGGGCTGACTAGCTGTGACACACCCTGTGCTCTGTGTCCAATCTGTTTGTGAGGCAAGAAAGCGCCGACGGCCCGAGGAAGGTCAGATCGGATTCAAATGCTGCGGTGGTGGAACTTTCCGGAACACATTTGTAAATAAACCAAAAAAAATCCATGTGGCCATCTCACAGCCTAATCCTCTGGTTTTTGTAGCTCCTGCTGTAGGGAAGCTAGGTTACCACTGGTAGTGGTGTGGTTCAGTCTGTGCAGAGTAGAGGTTGGTCTTCCTGTGCTGTTCTGGGCAGACCGGTGATGCCATCACTCAGATGATTTGCCAAACCAATGTTCCCGGCTTAGCATAACCGTTGAAGAGCCTGTGGCAGGTTTCCCATGCAGTAGGAATGCCAACCTCGCAGTCCTGGCTAAATTCCCTGTCTGGCTATGCCAACATCCCTGTCTCTAAGTACGGGCTAAATGTTTGTGCCACTCCCACCTGTGTCAGTGCCAGCCATTATCATCCTATATATCA